>NC_084622.1:43748606-43781106 GCF_033978795.1 Nerophis ophidion
TTACATATCTGACCACTTGCTTTTCTTTACATGTTAGAGAAAACTAAGCTTCCCTTGCAGTCTGTGGGCAATCACCACTGCATTTAAAATAGCTGATAATTAGCGCTCTAGTTGCCAGCTAGTGCTATACTTAATGCTTTGAAAATCTTAGTATTGCACAATGACAAGGTACCTTGAGGACCAGTTTAATTTAAAACATTGTTATACAAGGTGTATAAGTAGAGGGTACCGCTTCATCCCTCCATTAGTTTGGAGCCCTAAAATACTGAGCTCTCTAAAATGAGAGAGTATGAGAATTTTAATCAGGGAGAGGCTTGCGTTGATTAAAATATTTGCTTCCTTGGGCTAATAATAATACTAAATTGTAGGCACTCGGTGGATAGGGAATACAGTAGATTCTATTCATTAAGATGTTGCAGAAGAGATGCACTCCTGAGAAGGAAACTGATGAAGAGCTTTATATATATATATATATATATATATATATATATATATATATATATATATATATATATATATATATATATATATATATATATATATATATATATCCATCCATCCATCCATCCATGTTCTACCGCTTATTCCCTTTTGGGGTCGCGGGGGGCGCTGGCGCCTATCTCAGCTACAATCGGGCGGAAGGCGGGGTACACCCTGGACAAGTCGCCACCTCATCGCAGGGCCAACACAGATAGACAGACAACATTCACACTCACATTCACACACTAGGGCCAATTTAGTGTTGCCAATCAACCTATCCCCAGGTGCATGTCTTTGGAAGTGGGAGGAAGCCGGAGTACCCGGAAACCCACGCATTCACGGGGAGAACATGCAAACTCCACACAGAAAGATCCCAAGCCTGGGATTGAACCCAGGACTGCAGGACCTTCGTATTGTGAGGCAGACGCACTAACCCCTCTTCCACCGTGAAGCCCTATATATATATATATATTAGTCGTTTCAGTTCAAATACTATATATATATATATATATATATATATATATATATATATATATATATATATATATATATATATATATATATATATATATATATATATATACATATACATATATATATTAGTTGTTTCAGTTCAAATTACATGAGGGTGTCAAAGGGCTATAAACATCAAACTACTGGATCCCTCCTAAAAAGCCTTAAACAAACAGTTGTGTGCTATGTTCAAAGCTTATAGTTAGCTGCATGCATACACACTTTTTGTTCCAACGATGATGTGTTGTATGGTCTCAGTTGCTTAGCAACTATGCAAACAGTTGGCAATAGGGCCTAGGGAGCTTAACAGGAATTGACCAGTACAAGATACATTCAGGTTACTGTGGTGTGAACATGGTTCTTGACACTAGGAAGCAGCAAATCCTTTTTAGAGATTAGAAGTAATGTGAATACTAGTGCTTAAGGGGGCATCATGTTTAGCACCCCTTAAAATGTCAGGAAAAACTACAGGGTCTCGGTAAGTATCTTGCTAAGGTCATTTAGCCGAGTTGCACTGCTGGAATACAACACAAAGAAAAAACATTCGCTTTGAGCTCCTTGTTCAAGACAACAGCTGCACTGCAAAAACTGAAATCCAAGTACGATTAAATATCTCAAATAAGGGTGATATTTGCTTATTTTCTGTCTGATAAGATACTTCTTCTCACTAAGCAGATTTTATGTTAGTGTTTTACTTGTTTGAAGTGTTTTGGTCCTAAATGGTCTCAGTAAGATATTACAGCTTGTTGCTGAGATTTTATGACCTATATTGATTGAAACTAGAATATCAACTGTTGCAAAGCTGTGCCATTAGCACTCACACGTATAAAACTACTTTTTTAAAGTAGGAATTTCTTATTTCAAGCATAAAAAAAAAATCATGACTTTGACACAATTGTGTCTCATTTCAAAACAGATGACAGCCAAATGGACGTTGCTGTTTTATTTTCAATGAAACAATAAAAAATACACACTCACATATTAGTACAGTTGTCATTAGTGAGAATACATTCGCTTTAAGGTATTTTTGGGTTCATTGAGGTTAGCTATTTTTACTTGTTTTGGAAAGTCTTGACAAGCCAATTTTTCTTGTTCTATTGGCAAATAATTTTGCTTAGTTCAAATAAAATACCCCTAATTTTTGTATTTTATATTCTTGTTTTCGAACACTGACTTTTTGCAGTGTGGTTCTTTTAGTTTCACATGAACAACTGAACAAAAGTTAACTATTCCTTCATGGAAATTAGTTTCAGCAAAGTAGAAGAGGAGGGGCTTTCGGCTTGTTTCTGTGCGCCTTCAGGACTCTCTGCTGCATGTTTCTTCTGTCTACCTGACCTTGAAGGCCCGGGGAGGCTTTTGTTATTTATGTGCATGTATGTGTGCAAGCATACTGTTGAATTCCCAACAACCAGCAGCCTTGCATGCAGCCTATTCATCTACCAGCGTGTAATCAGGGGCCCCCTGCTTTAATTAAATATAATCCAATTCAGATGCTCCACCCGCTCGCTTCCTCAACCAGGTCCTAGCCAATAAAATGAGGCCACTCGACCCCTCCCTTGTGATTTAAAATTGGCCAGTGCTTCACGCTACCAACTAATTGCAAACTGGACTCCATAGAAAAGGCCAAATAGGAGCAATTTCCATAATTACCTGGTTTTAAAAAAACAACACCAATGAAGACATCCCATTGCCATGACCCCAGGCTGCCTATCAGATGTCACAGTCCTCTGAGAGAGCCGACAAAAACACAAAAGAAACTCATAATGCTGCAACATTAACAATGGAGCCCTGCTTGGTACATTAGCTGCGGAGGCTTGAAAGACGATGAAAAAAACTGAATGTGACTGAAGCAGCCTCCACTTCTCATTTAGGGAGCGGTCACCCCTCAAGCCCCCCCACTGAGTGCACGACAGACATCTGTACTTTAGAAAAGAGAGAATGTGTATAGGCAGAAAAGACTGGCTTGTAATTACTTTTTTAATTTTACCACTTTTAATGAACACTATGGGGTTTGCTAACAAAAAGCCGAGAATAAATAAGTAAAAGCGGACAACATGATTCTGGCCCCTCATTTACGAGCCTGGCAAACCTTAAAATACGGGTCTGTGTTGTCTGTAATTTAAAAATAAAATAATATGCCACAGTTTCATTCCTGTGTAAACATTATTATTGTTTTTGTAAAATAGATGGTTGTGCACAAGTATCTCACATCACAAATAACAGAGCACACCACTGCTGTCATGTGTGAGCCTCTCAAGATAATTAAGTGTGAACTGACGCTAATAAATTGTCCGGCTGAGACCAATTACTCCCATAACTCAAATTCTCAACCCAGGCTAAAGCAGGTAGACGTGCTTGTTCGCGACACGAGCGCGGTACGCTATCTGTTAGGGATCTCATTCAATCTGATTTGTTTGGTCTCATATCTGATCAGATTTTGAGTCCTGACTCATAATTTTGACAATAGACTATAGCAGTGATTTTCAAATAGGGGTACGTGTACCCCTGGTGGTACTTGAAGGTATGCAAGGGGTACGTGAGATTTTTCAAAAATATTCAAAAAAATAGCAATAATTCAAAAATCCTTTATAAATATATTTATTGAATAATATTTCAACAAAATATGAATGTAAGTTCATAAACTGTGAAAATAAATGCAACAATATTCAGTGTTGACAGCTAGCTTTTTTGTGGACATGTTCCATAAATATTGATTTTAAAGATTTTCTTTTTTGTGATGAAATGTTTAGAATTAAGTTCATGAATCCAGCTGGATCTCTATTACAATCCCCAAAGAGGGCACTTTAAGTTGATGATTACTTCTATGTGTAGAAATTTTTATTTATAATTGAATCACTTGTATATTTTTCAACAAGTTTTTTGTTATTTTTATATCTTTTTTTCCAAATAGTTCAAGAAAGACCACTACAGATAAGCAATATTTTGCACTGTTATACAATTAAATAAATCAGAAACTGATGACATAGTGCTGTATTTTAAATTTGTATCTCTTTTTTTCAACCAAAAATGCTTTGCTCTGATTAGGGGGTACTTGAATTAAAAAAATGTTCATGGGCTATTATCACTGAAAAAAGGTTGAGAACCACTGGATTATATAACTGAAAATGTAAAGTTAACACAATACCACATTTCTATGGAGCTTACCTTTCTAAATTTAGAATTTGCAAGTAAGTCACATGATATAATATATTTGTCATATTGAATGCTCCATACAATTTTTCGTTCAACAAAAATGAGGCTTGTGCGCGATAAATAAACAAACAAAAATGACTATTGGCTCCCGGTTAAACCCTGCCTGGTTGTCTGGATTTCGAACTACCTCACCGACAGGCCACAGTACGTCAGAATGAAGGACCTCACGTCTGACACTGTGATCAGCAGCATCGGAGCACCGCAGGGAACGGTGCTGGCCCCTCTTCTCTTCACCCTGTACACCGCTGATTTCTGCTACAACTCAGAGCTGTGTCACATCCAGAAGTACGCGGATGACACAGCCATCGTCGGGTGCATCAGGGAGGGCAGAGAGGAGGAGTTTCGGAACCTGGTGAGGGACTTTGTTGTCTGATGCCACAAGAACCTCTTGCAGCTCAGTCCGTCAAAGACGAAGGAGCTGGTCATTGACTTTGGGAGGTCGAGTCCACGGTCACAACCTATTGTGATCGAGGGAGTTGAGGTACAGACCGTGGACTCATTCAAGTACCTCGGGGTTTGGCTGGACAATAAGCTGGACTGGACTGTCAACACGGTCCACCAGTACAAGAAAGGACAGAGCAGGCTGTACTTCCTCAGGAGACTGCACTCCTTCAACATTTGTAGAAAACTCCTGTGGATGTACTACCAGTCTGTGGTTGCCAGTGTTCTCTTCTACATGGTAGTGTGCTGGGGGGGCAGTACATCTAAGAAGGACAGCTCCAGACTTGAGAAACTGATCAGGCGGGCCGGTTCTACAATGGGAATGAAACTGGACTCACTGGTAACGGTGGCAGAGAACAGGACTGTTGACAAACTAGTGAGCATCCTGGATGATGCCAGTCACCCTCTGTATAGCGTTATCAGTAGCCAGAGGAGCCTGTTCAGTGCTAGACTGCTTCATCCCAAGTGCAGGACTAATAGACTCAAAAACTCCTTTGTCCCACACGCCATTAGACTGTACAACTCCTCTCCGGGGGTGCAATAACACTGCTGCTGGAATTTTAATTTTCCTGAAGGAATCAATAAAGTACTATCTATCTATCTATCTATCTATCTATAAGGGTTGAGCCCTCAAAGCCTTACTGTATCCATAGACTTTGTAACCGGTAATAAAAACAACCAAACATTCGATTTTATGATTATAGCAAGAAAAAGAATAATATCACTTTTGACTTGTTTATATATTGATACTACACTAGTTATCGATAGTAGCGACACCTGGATTGATCACCCCTACTTTACATTGCATTAAAGCTTCAGCGGTTAGCTTTTTGTGTCATCCTGCTTGGTGTGTGTGTGTAGCATGCTTAGCCATTCAATCAATCAATCAAAGTTTACTTATATAGCCCTTAATCAGGAGTGTATCAAAGGGATGCACAAGCCACAACGATATCCTCGGCTCAGATCCCAGGGAAGGAAACATTACTTAACTTTTCCTCCAGTCCACCAGGGATAATTCGCGTCTCCTTGAGCATGCATTCCTTTGGAAGGAATCTTTCACGTGAGTACAATCTTTAGCATGTAAAGACTGGGAAACAGCAGTTACAGTATTTAGCCTATTAAAATCGTAAAGGTTTTAATGGGCCATTTATGCATACACTTACAGTTCAGGCACATTGGAATTCTAGTGCAGAGATCTCTTCGAGTCATATTTCGCAAGTATTTACACATTCATCCCAAGGGTGTATGCCAAATGCATAGTCAAAAAGAATGGTTCTCAGAAGCTCCCAACAAAGGTGTACTCACCCCTCCCGCTCCCTTATCTCTTCTGCTTTTGCTCTTTGTATTGTTTTAATTTTCTTAGATCCTCTCTTTTGCACTGTTCGAAATCTAAAATATGGAATTGGTAAACTGGTTCCTCAGGGAAATTGACAAGATCTTCTCAAAGAGAAGCTCAAGTCCCGGGGAACATGCCTTTTTTTGACGGAACATTTGCTGCTGGATACATGAAGGACTGCTAGGAGAAGTAGGGTTGTGTGCCTGGAAAATCTCCGAAGACATTGAATATATCTTTCTGCAGTATTTGGAACCGTGATAACAGGTAATCTACTGATTGGATTGAGCGGTGATTTGGTTAATCAACAAATGTGTAAAAGGATGGTAGCTCTTGAAGGAGCCCAGAGGTTGCCCGTCGTGATTGATAAATTGGGCATAGCTGTGGGCACTCAGATTTTGACAGTTTCTGAAATGAATTGCAAACTACATAACATCTCAGAGAAGCTTTCCGCTCTGCAAGGTGAAATTATGATCACTTTGAGAGCCAGAACGGAAAAATAGAGCAAACAAATCATGGGAATGTGTCTGCTCACCCGAACCAAAACAATCCTTATTCGGCTCCCTCTGCACTGGTCTTGTAAAGATAATGCCGTAAACACCAGTAAGACCTTTGCTGCAAAACACGATCTGAAATACCAACCTCCTTCCTTCAAAAACACGATGTTTAACTCTGTTCCGTGATGAAGAGCATAGTTTATACTTACGGACAAACAAGCAGCCATCTACTACTACGACTTTCACACCCACAGTACTACAGAACAACGCTCTGATGGCTGCAGCTTTTGGGACAGGTTAGCCCCCCGCCCCCCACCCCCAGTGCAAATTTTGAGTTTTTTTGTGTTGTAATATGCTCAAAGTTTTTTCAGATCTCTGAGCCCAATCCCCAAAGGAGCTTGGATTTAAATAAAGTGGATTAGATTGGATTTAAGTTTTTACAAGCATTCTTTAAAAGCTTAAATGAACAGACTTTGTTTATTTCAAGACATCACACCATAACTGTTGAGTTTTTTTAGTGCTTGCATTTTGAAGATGGAACCTCAACACCTGAGCTTTTCACCAATCAAATTATATTTATATTTTCTGTAAACACAACATAAAAGTCAGTTAGTTACAAGTCAGTGCAGCAGTAAAAGGGCAGGAGGAAAAATACATCCAAAGTTGCCAATAACTTGTTGATCTGAGTGCAAGCATGCATGATCAACAAACCCACATGAAAGAGTTGTTCGGCTCGGGCTCCAGCAGATGTTGTTTAAGGTACATCAAAAAGGACAATATTCATGCCCTCTTTTTTTGAGTTAACGCTGTATACCTGCACATTTTGCCATCTTTAACATAAAAGCCTGCGATCATCAAACAAACAGTTCACACAATGTTTACTGGCTTTTATCACGTAAACCTCTTGTGACAGGGGAACTACGCTACATGAAATGAAATGCTTCAGATGCAGCAAAAGTCTCTGACCGTGCGTTCTATGGACCAAAATCATTTAACGCAGAGCTGCCATGATCAAAGAGTAATCTTATGATTCTCCAGAGGATTTTGCACCATGCCAGGAGAGTTTGGGATTTCGGAAGAGTTTGGACCCTAGAGGAAGCCAAAGAAGCAAGAGTTCCTCCTTAATCATATAATCTATGACAGGCTAACGTGGACATTAATTTAAACATTTTAATTAATCTTATATGTAAAGCAGCTGTTACGGCGCGGTCTCATGGTGTTGCGTGGATCGTTCTCCCAAGATGCAGACGGAAAGTCAAGAGGCAAGGTGTAGGTGAAAGAGTGATTTATTCTCCATAAATCAGTCAGGATACAAACAAAAGAGAAGTATTCCGATTGCATGGGAAGCTAAGGCAAAACTTAGCGCAGGAATCAAGAAAGGTAAACAACGTAACTGTTGCATTGAGCAAATAAGACAGCCTGACTGAGTGTGGCGAAAAGCAGGAATAAGTAGCTCTCTGATTAGTGCCCTGGAGCAAGTGAGCGTCCCAAACACTAATCAGCGCCAGGAGAAACTATTCAGCACCGATGGTAACCAAAAACACACACACCCAGGGGGGCTGAAACAGAACTAAGGTAGTCTAACTAAGGCCCCATTTACACTAAGCCAGATAAGGTTATCCAGGGTAAATCTCACCTAACCTTATCTGTGTCCACACACAACAATGCCACCGTTTTAGACCCTCTCCTACCTCCGTCCGCCGATGCAACGCGAGCTAGTTTGCATGCGCGGAAAATGCACACGTCATAGTCCGTCCAGCGTTGCTTTGTGTGCAAGTTTTTAAATTGAAATTATTTGAACAATATCCGGTGTTGAGGTATTTCAATTAACTGGAATCCAGTGTGTCGTGGGGCACTATTGTAGTGAATCACACCTGACGCATTATAAATTAATTATGAGACACGTAAACTATGTGATAAAGAACATTTTACATTGTTCAAACTAGGGATCTAGATATCTGGTCAGGATA
The DNA here is from genome assembly GCF_033978795.1 of Nerophis ophidion. Lineage (NCBI taxonomy): Eukaryota > Metazoa > Chordata > Actinopteri > Syngnathiformes > Syngnathidae > Nerophis > Nerophis ophidion. The sequence goes on from NC_084622.1 coordinate 43,757,054, forward strand.
CTCATCACTCTTTTGCATTCACCTTCATTGTCCATTTGTTTTTGGTGACTCTGGCCTGAGACGTTGGGTCCGCGACATACATGGCGGACAATAACTGATACAGTCTGCTTTGCCAGTCAAAATGCATTCGCTGTTTTTCGTAGTTTTCCCCGATGGCCAAGTAATACAAATCACAGCCAACCTTTTTGTATCAAATCCACGGGAGTTTGCATTCTCGCTGACTCTCCTTCGACAAATGGACAAAGTTTTTCGCTAAGTAGAATCACAGCTGACCTGGACATTCGAAAATTATCTTGCCTTCCGAGAAGTGTTGTATCCCGAATAGCTGCAACTGCTTTCTCTTAAGATATTCTTGTGTGATTTACACAAGCGTCTGTACAGACGGAAGGAGAAACACGGGCATCTCTTCAAATTTCCAGTGCTTAGCACCGCTTTATTATGAAGCTGGATGTGGCGCATTCTTTCTGACAACACTTCCTGTGTGGGGCGCTGTCTTTCTGGCGCCACTTCCTCTCCAAACTCAGTTTGTAAACGATCAATGAGTCCATACAAAGCTACGAGCCAGAAATACACGACACTCTCTCCCGAGTAAAAAATTATCCGAGAAAGGAGACCTTAAACGATAGTTTAGTGTGGCTGAAATGAGGAATAGACTAAATAATTATTCGTTTAAGGGGTTATCCGGCTTAGTGTAGACATAGCCTACAATACCACCAGCATTAACTTTGTCCTCTAATACCAGAGTACTGCCGGGGTGCCCCTGAGCAAGGCACTGCCATGTAGTAGTTTCACAAAGGCTTTTGGAAAACATAGGGTGCGGGGGAATCTGCGTTTGAGAGCATTTGTAGGTTTTGTGGGTTTTTTCACTTTAATGAACTCACTCACAAGCTCATTCAGCTATCCTGACATCTCTTGTAGTGCTTCTTCCATTGTATTCATTAAACTTTCAGGATAAAGGGTGAACGGGGGATGCAAGGTGCAGCCTTATAACTCATCACTGATCTTTTTTTCAAAACACCTCTCCATAACATACACTCCCAGTGCCTCTTATTTTTCCTGTTGTCTCTTGCTGAAATGACTCCTTCTCCTTTAGCTTAATGCTTTCCAGAGGCTTTCCCACCACTCTCCACCCTCTTTTCCACATTGCTCACCCCACGTTGGTAAATGCACTGTAATTGAGAGAACATGTGCCATTCTTTGATGGAATTCAATGACTGCACTCAGGCTCGATGAAGCACCAAGAAGAGTGCTTATAAACCATCCACTGACTCTCTCCCTTTACGTTTTTGTTTCACTACTTGTGGGTCCGTTTCCCGCCGTATTTTTACATTTCACCCTTGCCTGCATCTGTTGTAATGCATTTGCTTTACAAATATGGGAGAATATTGTACGGACTAACATTTGAAGTCTGCATGTAAAGACTTGGTGGAGCGAAACAGATGAGGACCGAATGTCCAACAGGTGAGAATTTAGGGACTTTTTTCAGGAACTTAAACATATCTTATCTCTCATTGTGAAACGTCAATACAGGCATCATCATCACATTTGTTACAATTAAAATTTGTCAAAAACACCAGTTGCTGATGTATGCCTTCACCACCTCACAGCACCATAATACTCTTTTTGTGATGCTCTTCCCAACATTGTGTTGTCCTTATCTATATTGTCTTATGATGAGGTTTTTTGATTGGGTCAGTTTTATACCACCACAATGAATCTGAAATGATGCATTCAGTTTAAGTGGTTTGACAAATACGTGGCATTTATTGTAATTGCAAGATTATAAGACACTACTTTTGTTCCGATGTTTTGTACCCTGCGGTATATACAAAGCTAATTTATGGATTTTCCGGCTTCACAAACATCACTTACCGCCAATACTTTTAACCTTGTCACATCAGACCAATGATATTGTCGAACAGGTCACGGTGGATCATTATATTAAACACACAATTATTTTGTCGGCCATTTAGTGCGTTACGTACTCGCCCTCATCATTGAAAAAAAAAAATGAAACGCACACACACGATTTGGGATTTAAAGATATTAGGTCCATTTTCAAAAAGGTTTCATATTAAACACACAATTATTTTGTCGGCCATTTAGTGCGTTACGTACTCGCCCTCATCATTGAAAAAAAAAAGACGAAAAGCACACACACAACGATTTGGGATTTAAAGATATTAGGTCCATTTTCAAAAGGGTTTCATATTTGATTGATGTGTCATAATTGTACATACTCAAACTTACTGTCACCAGGCCCCTCGATTGCCAGGATACCTTTGCTGGTGGGGGGGTGTTTATGAGGATACGATTTACTTCAAAAAGGCTCAAAAAATGTATACAGTTCATAGATTTAAAACAAATCTGTGTTATCAATTAGTATGACCATATATTCTTATTATGTTCTGCAATGTTTTCATATGTTGCTGCTTATTGTACAATGTAAAAACCATGTTTCCATATGAGTTGGGAAATTGTGTTAGATGTAAAATATAAACGGAATACAATGATTTGCAAATCCTTTTCAACCCATATTCAGTTGAATGCACTACAAAGAGAAGATAATTGATGTTCAAACTCATAAACTTTATTTTTATTTTTTTTTTCAAATAATGGCTGAAACAGGTGCTAAAGTAGTTGAGAAAGGGCATGTTCACCACTATGTTACATCACCTTTTCTTTTAACAATACTCAACAAACGTTTGGGAACTGAGGAAACTAATTGTTGAAGCTTTGAAAGTGGAATTCTTTCCCATTCTTGTTTTATAAAGAGCTTCCGTAGTTCAACAGTCCGGGGTCTCGTTCAGTTCCCTTAAGATCATTTACAAGCTACTTACATGTAATTCTGGGCTGTTACCTAATTTCTGTTAGAATACTCTCTACCGCATGAGGGGCTATAAAGATATTTTGATTGATTGATTGCTCAAAGGACTATGAATACACTTTGATTGATTGGTTGATTAAAGGATCAGGACTGATTTCTAATTAAGGGCACATAGCTGGTCTGTAGGGCTCAGAATTCTTGTTCGCATGTCGGTATCACATCATGATAGTTTTCTGTAAAATCAGAATCACACTTATTGGCCAACATGAATTTGACTTGGTAATGCATTGAAGTCATTTATGAGAGAAACAAAAACAATTATCCAATGACCACATGTTTAATCAATATTTCCACCTTGATACGTTGCAGGGCCAAAAAAAAAAGGTCTGAACTGGATTAAACAAAGCAAACAGTAAGAGTCTTCATTGGATAATTACTTCATGGGTGATTATGTTTCAGCTGGCAACAAGTCATTTAACCTTAACTGATCCAGTGAGTAGCCTCTCATTTGTTAAACAACCATGCCGCAAGCACATTCTGTTTTAGAGGGCATGAGAAGAATTTAAGGAGAATGCTAAAACTACTAAATTTATGTTAGGAACTGACCAATGCATTTTTTGAAAGGACTGGGTAAAATGTGTGCTGTCTCTCGTAATCAATACAATGAGTATTAATAAATGCAGAAAATTGTGGAAACGATACCACAGCGAATGTGTGTTGTAATCAGAGCTAAATATTAGAGTGTGAGGCCTTTTTGTAGGGATAGGCAGTGTATATCACTTGGAAGTGAGAATACTTATACATAATTTAATTACTACATAAAATAACATTATTATTTTAAACAATTGTGTCCAGCTACTGCACTATACAGCCTTAAAACAGTAAATAAGTAGTCAACATATCACCAAGCTGTAAGAGTTTAAGCTTGCTGAGTTTAAGTTTAAATAATGTATTATGTTATCCTCGTTGTCCCTCTGGCTACTCGTCTCTCTTCTTCAAGCTAGAGACTGCAAACCACTGATGCACTGAGTTGCGGACGAGTAATCGGGAATTTTCTATGTTTTAAAGAATTTTTGATGACTAAAAAACTCTGTATTTTTTGTTATGTGTATATACTCTCACATAAGTACTTGGGTATTTGTTATGCTTCCCAGTTAACTTGGGCCAACTAAGTTGACTCTGTTTTCTACCGTATTAACCAGCGCCTGCACTTTCTAAGGAGGCTCAGGGTCCACGGACTGGCAAGCAATACCATCATGATGTTTTATAAGGCAAACATTGAATCTGTCAACCGTTATGGCATTTCCACATGGTTTGGAAATCTGTCTGTGTAACTCAAAACCCAACTTCAAAACCTGATCAAGAGGGCCGGTAAAATAACAGGCGAGTAGCCGCCTTGTTCCCTTCAAAAAATATTCGACAAGACCATGAGGAAGTAGGGTCTTAAAATCACCCGTGATCCATACCACATACTTCATAGCGAAATTGTGTTGATGCCAAATGGTAAATGGCACAGAACAGTAACATACAAACTCAACAGGAATAGATGTTCCTTTGTTCCCCTGGCAATCAAAGCACTTACCAACAGAAAACTACTATAATAACCGGATACAATAAGGAGTGCAATATTGGGATAGTGCAATACGGGGGGAGTGTAATGTGTGATCTCATAACTAACTGATATATCTGCGCACTGTTCACTGTGGTCACTGTATTGTTGGATGAACGGTACGTATGTATTGTGGGCTGGGGGATATATCGATATGTGCGATATATCGCGGGTTTGTTTCAGTGCGATATAGAAAATGACTATAACGTGATTTTCGAGTATACGTTTTTACGCATTTGCTTTTAGCTGTGGGCATTACACTAGGCTCTTCCCACTCCTTGTGTCTCCTTCTCACAGACAGCAAGCGCACAAACTTACATACGTTACATACGTATATACGCCCTCACGGAGCAGAGAGGTAACAGACTGGGTAACGTTAGCTGTGATGCTAGCGAAGCCGTGCGAGGGGTTATACGAGAGAAAGAAGGTGCGAATGAAGGAAGAATTAATTCCCAAGAAAAACAGCAGGGGTTCTATGGTCTGGCGGTGGTTTGGCTTCAAGCGGGAAGATGTCGAATAGACAACTTTAATTTGTCAAGTGTGGGGCACAAGCGTTGCTACCAAAAGTAGCATTACTGCTAATATGTAGCATCATTAAAAAAGTCACCTGCTAAAAACTTTAATAAATGCAGTTTTGGTCAAATAAACTTAGTTGTGATTTCCTTCTCTGCATGAAAGTTTAAAATGAGCATATATTAATGCAGTATGAACAAGAATGTTTTAATGTAGACACATAGAATCATCATACTGCTGTGATTATATGTATCAAATTTTAATTCAAGGCTAAGGCAAAATATCGAGATATATATCGTGTATCGCAATATGGCCTAAAAATGTTGAGATATTAAAAAAAGGCCATATCGCCCAGCCCTATATGTATGTATGTATGTATGTGTGTATGTATGGATGTATCAGAATAAGAATAGTTTTTATTGACATTGTTTGAGAAAGGGTTCACAAACTAAGAATTTTTCCTGCTGCAATCGTGCAACATAAAGCACATATAACACAGTGTAAGTAATAACATGAGCTATGTATGTATGCATGTATGTAGGTATGTATGTATGTATCAGAATAAGAATAGTTTTTATTGACATTGTTTGAGAAAGGGTTCACAAACTAGGAATTTTTCCTGGTGCAATCGTGCAACATAAAGCACATATAACACAGTATAGGTAATAACATGAGCTATGTATGTATGTATGTATGTATGTATGTATGTAATGTATGTATGTAATGTATGTGAAACGCTGTTGTCCAAGACAAATTTATTCTCGGAGACAATAAAACTAATCATTATTATTATTATTATTTAAAGAACTCAGAATAAGCGATGGCGAGATACAACTCTTTCTGCACATTCCTGAGGGAGATGATAAGCACGGCACAGTTGTTCCATGTGACCCCCCTGCCCACTGCACACTTATTTCACATTCACATAGTGCTATCTTTAAAAGGACCCAAATGTGAGGGGGAAATTAGTTATCCCTCAGCACCAGTTTTCCAGGCTTTGCAAATCCCAGTCTGTCAACGGTTGATAGAAGTTGGTGACATGAATGCTTCCCCTCGTTGCACACTCACTTTGTTTGGTGCTCATTACAGGTGGCTAACACAGAGGTAAGAGAGAGAATGAACCACCAGGGGGCAGACATTTCACACAATTGCAAGGGCAACCTGTATCAAACACACAAACACAATCACCAGATAGTGTCATGGTCCCAAAAGGTAGCCACGCAATCCCACACAGACTTAATAGCAGTTTCCTTGTGCAATCTTTATGCAGTCCACCAATATAAGTAGATTAATGCTTTGTGATTAATTATTAAAGTATTCATTTAACTATATGCTAATAATGGAATTGTGGTATTTAGGGTTGTCCCGATACCAATATTTTGGTACCAATACCAAAATATGTTGGTACTTTTGAAAATAAAGAGGACCACAAAAAATTGTACTATTGGGTTAATTTTAACAAAAAATCTTAGGGTACATTAAACATATGTTTGTTATTGCAAGTTTGTCCTTAAATAAAATAGTGAACATACAAGACAACTTGTCTTTTAGTAGTAAGTAAGCAAACAAAGGCTCCTAATTTAGCTGCTGACATATGCAGTAACATATTCAGAATCAGAATCAGAAATACTTTGTTAATTCCCGAGGGGAAATTTAAATTTTTAGCACAATCCCATTCAAGATCAGACAAACATTCCAGAGAGACAGAACAGAATCCTGTAATTTATCATTCTATTATTTTGTCAACATTATTAAGGACAAGTGTTAGAATATGAATTATTAATCTACTCTTTTAGTTACTGTTAATATCTGCTTATTTTCTCTTTTAACATGTTCTATCTACACTTCTGTTAAAATGTAATAATCACTTATTCTTTTTTTGTTTGATACATTACATTAGTTTTGGATGATACCACAAATGTGGGTATCGATCCGATACCAACTTGTTACTGGATCATACATTGGTCATATTCGAAGTCCTTATGTGTCCAGAGACATATTTCCTGAATTCATATACATAATATAAAAATAAAAAAAACGAATGAAGATGTGATGTCAAAAAATAACATAATCATAGTAGTACTGACTAGATATGCTCCTGTACTTTAATATCATTACAGTGGATGTCAGGTGTGGATCCACCAATGGCCTTTGTTTACATTTCGACGCCGGTGAGCTACGGTGTATAGTGAAACATGCTTAGCTATTCCTCGTCCTGCAGGGATGATACTTGTAAGCCATGTCTCAAAGCACCTCTTCCGGTGTGCGTTTCAGTGTTATAGCTTCACCTTTATCTCATTTTTTAAGACAAAATGCATCCGTCCTCCCTTTTCTGTCTACACACCGTGTCTGCTTGTACGTACTCAGTGATTGTGCACTGCAGAACATGCTCCTCTGCTCGTAAACCAGCAATGACAAGACGTGACGATGACCAGGTATTTTTCAGAGGTGGTATAGTACCGGATATGATTCATTAGTATCACGGCACTATACTAATACAGGTACAATCCTAGTGGTTGTAAATAATGGACAACTCTACTGCATCATACTTTCAGCTGTTTTTAATATTCTGTTTTCTTCATTCAGTGACAATATATAAGAAAACCACGTATATACTACAATAATATTGCTGATCAGTGCACAGTAGTACCTCTGCTTCTCTATGCCCCACTTGACAGATATTTGCAGCTACATTTTTCTTTGGCTTTCATATGCCGTTTTGGTGAACGCACAGCTAAATATTACACCCAACAAAGCAGTCTGTTCGGCTGCGTATTATTCCACAAAAGTGAGTGCTCAGAATCTTGTGTGTTGGTGACTCAGTCGTGTTATTAATACACTGTGTATAGTCTGAGTGGCAACACTAAATTGGGCTGAATGTGTGAAAGTGAGTGTGAATGTTGTCTGTCTATCTGTGTTGGCCCTGCGATGAGGTGGCCAACACAGTCAGAATAGGCACCGGCCCCCCTGTGACCTCGAGAGGGATAAGCAGTAGAAAATGGATGGATGCATGGATGGATGGAGTCCAACTGTGTTAATGTGCCCATGCTTGCATTCTGTCAACTCCCCAGGCTCTTTCACCCCCCAATGATGTCATCACTGGTTACCTCAGTAATTCTTTGCTCACGAACACAGCACGTGTTCTACACTACAATTCTCTGGACTAAGTAACACTCTCGAATTCTAGAAAGTACCAAGGTGAAGACGGTGTGGCTGTCCTCTTCCCCTCTTGTCTTCGCCAACAAAAGTCTTCAATTAGGATAAACGTGACACCATTTAATCTTAAAACTTCCATGTTCTTCAACAGTTGTCAGGAGTTTGCACTTTCTGTGTTATGTGTTCTTCCATAGTCCAAAAACAGGACTAAAGGTTGATTGAATAACCAGCAGACACAAAAATGCATCAATTGAATTTGTTTAAAGTCATCCAGCAGCTATAAAATTATAAAATGATATTGGTGATTTGATAATATGTCAGATTTTTTTCAAGTTTGACAGTCCATATATGTTGACAAGCATACGTAGGATGGAGCTGTTGTGCAATCGTCTCCTTTCTCACATACGTGTGTGTAACTGTTAGTTTGGATTTATCTTTTTAACAGGCTAAATATAGATGTAAAATAGAGCTGGTAGTTGGATTTTATTCTTGATAAATCAAATGGCGTGTGCAGAATAATTTCATTTTTAACTTCTCCTGCCCGTATTGTGGGTGTTCTGACGATCAGCATATATTCTGTTTATTTCTACTCACTGAAGAGACACAATCCAGAAGAGCTTTGCGTTTGCTATCAAGTTTGCACATGTATTAGTACACGCAAACCTTTAGTTAAACTAAGTGCTTTAAGGCCCCGTTTACACCAGGGTAAATCCCACCTAACCTTATCCGTATCCACACACAACAATGCCACAGTTTAAGACCTCCTTCTCCTCTGTCTGCCGGCCCAACGCAACCTAATACGCATGCGCGGAAACTGCGCATGTCCTAGTCACCTCCAGTGTTGCTTTGTGTGCAAGTTCTTAAATTTTACTTATCTGAAAAATATCCAGTGTTGTGGTATTTCAATCAACTGGAATCAAATGTGCCGTGGGGCCCAATTGTAGCGAATAACACCTTAGCCATCATTAATTAATAACATCTGTAATAAACACGTGAAAGTACACAATATGACAAAGAACTTTTTACAATAATCAATCTCGGGATATAGATATCTGTTCAGGACACTCCTCACTCTTTTGCATTCACCTTCATTGTCCATGCGTTTTTATGACTTTATATACTCTGGACCTAGACGTTTAGTCCGCGACATACATGGCGGACAATAACTGAAACAGTCTGCTTTGCCAGTCCAAATGCATTCGCCGATTTGCATAGTATTCCCTCGACGGACAGGTAATACAAAGCACATGCTACCTCTTTTTATCACATCCATGGGAACCAGTATTCTCGTTGTCTCTCTTTAAACGAATGGACAAAGTTTTTGGCCAAGTAGAATCACAGCTGACCTTGACATTTGAAAGGTCTTTTGCCGTCTGAGAAGTGTTGTATTCCAAATAACCGCAATTGCTTTCTGTTAAGGTATTCATGTGTGATTTCCACAAGCGTCTGTACAGACGGAAGGAGAAACACGGCATGTCTGGCTGACCTGCCTTCATATTTTGTAACTCTGTTAGCTCCGAGTTACGAAACCACTTTATTATGAAGCTGGCTGTGGTGTGTTCTTTCTGACGACACTTCCTGTGTGGGGCGTGGTCTTTCTAGCATTATTTCCTCTCCAAACTCAGTTTGTAAACGATTAATGAGTCCATACAAAGCTAAGAGCCGGAGATTCAAGAAATTCACGTTGGACTTACACGTGTAAAAAAAATAAATTCCGAGGAGGGGGACCTTAAACGATGGTTTAGTGTGGCTGAAACGGGGCTTAGGCTAAATAATTATTTGTCTAAGGGTTTATTCGGCTTACAGTAGACACGTTCATGTCCCTGTGCCCTGTGTTCTCATTATCATGCACTGAGAAAGAGAATACCCTGTACGTTATTCGCCATGCTTTGTGTGCATGTGTGTGTATGTGTATGTGTAATACTATACCATAAAGTATATTTGAACTGCTGCTTTACACTTAAATGTGTGAGAAAGTGGGTTGTCATGCTTCATGGGCCCTCTATTTGCCTGTCCAGTAATAACTTGTTCGCTCCGTTGCTTGCGACTATCGAAACCCCCATAACACTCCGTCAAAGCATACTGTGGTCGGCTAGATGAGGATGAATATGGGTTGGCGGGGGTTAGGGGCGATGGGCTAGAATTAATTGGAAACTGGTGCGGAGTAGAAGGAAAAATTGAAAAAGGAGAAAGAACACAATCAAGTGCATTTTGAAGTTGTGTCTTTCATTGAGAAAAGCTGTAGGTGAGAGAGCAAAAACACATTGAAAGATGATGGTCATCATGTAATATGTCCTGTAACTGCTGCATAATTAAGGTGCTATATATATATATATATATATATATATATATATATATATATATATATATATATATATATATGTATATATATAATGATTAGATTAGAAACTCCAAGGTACTAATGGATTCAGACTTGAGCCACTTTAAGTCAGTAACATCACCTAATAAATAATATTGCCGAAATCAGAATTAGAAAGACTAATCAGTGCCTTTGTCTGCTGTTAGACTAGTGTATTGGCCATCTCACTGGGCTCTCTAAACAAGCTGTAAAGCAGCTGCAGTACATCCAAAATAATGCTGCTCGAGTCCTGACTAGAACCAGGAAATATAAACGTATTAGTCCTGTGCTGAGTTCACTGCACTGGCTTGTTGTTGTTCAGAGAATAGACTTATGCTTGTGCACAAGTCTTTGTATGGTCTTGTGCCAAAGAACATCTCCGACATGTTAGAGGCATATGAAACATTCAGGCTCTTTCGGCTCCTTAGGGAGTGGTCTCCAGCTGGTGTCCAGAGTCAGGACCAAAACATGGTGAGGCTGTGTTTTGAGTTTTATGTTCCTAAAATCGGGACTAGTATTCCTAATGATGTGAGATCAGCCTCAATGTTGGCAATGTTCAAATCCAGGCTGATAACATACGCATATGACAACTGAAAGTATTTTTTTCTACACTCTTTGATTTGAATGTATACTATATATATATATTTTTTTAAAATGTTTTTAATTTGAATTATGATGGTTTTATTCTTGATTTTGTGTAACTTTTAATGGCCTTGTGTGTGAATTGTGTTCTGTAAATAAACTTATGATGTGATAATGCATTGGTCGGGCGTGGGCGTGGTTAAGAGGGGAGGAGTATATTTACAGCTATCAAGTATTTCATATATATATATATATATATATATATATATATATATATATATATATATATATATATAAGAAATACTTGACTTTCAGTGAATTCCAGCTATATATATATATATATATATATATATATATATAAGAGAAATACTTGAATTTCAGTGTTAATTTATTTACACATGTAACCCATATGGAAATATAGTGTCACTAATTTATTTTCCTATTAATAATGTCTAATTTATGGTGTGACAAAGTCACTTTGGCCACTTAAAATGTTAAAACTAATGATGTGTCAAAGTCATGTGTTAACTACAGGGTTAAACTGATGATACATGCACACAGCACGTTATTCACACGTTGGCCAGTAGAGGTCACATGCGCCTTTGTTATTCCAGTCACTCCTTCACTGAATGTCAGAGTGAAGGCACGAGTCATATCGTTATGTTTCAAAGACAAGGTTTGTAAGTTAAAATACTTATTTCTCAGAGTGTTGGAAAAGCAGCATAGGATAGCCGGGTTCCAGTAGGAGTTAGGTTGCTGTGCTTTGTGCTACTGAGAACTCCAGTAAGTGCTATTTTGTGAGTGAGGCCTACAGTACACTGCTGTTAGCAAGCATGTTAGCCTAGCCACCCTGTTAATGCTAGAGAGAGGAGTCTGATAACAAGACACAGAGGTAAGATTTATAAAACCAATTGGAGTCATATGATGTCTTTAGACAATACCTTGTGACATGTTAGCATGTTGCAGTTGGATAAATTTATTGTACTTTCGGTTTGTGTAAAATAGAGGCTTATTTAATGTTACTGTGTTCGGCCTCATGCAGTGAGCAGAGGAGCTGCATTCATTCCAATGCGGCTTAAAGGGGAATTGTTGATACATTTCATTTATTGTTAATGCAGTTAAAATGATAATCATTAAAATACATGATGACCAAAATGTGATTTCAGTTAAATAATCATTTATTTTATTTTGTGATGGTTTAAAAAGTAATGCTTCAGGGTTCGTAATTTAAATATAAAAAGGTAAAATTCCTTAAATGGATCTAACTCATTTCATTCATTGAATTCTCAAGTAAGAGGTGAAGCTTCTATAGTTTTCATGATTTGATGCTGCTGTTAAAGTCTTACAGACTTATATGGAGTACAGTGTGAACCGACCAGTATTCATATGTCCATGACTAAATGGTTAAAATGAGTAACTGTGTTTATTGATTTAAAATTGATGTTAATATGGTACCATATGGAAGAGAACTAAGATTAAAACGAGTATTCTAATTGATTACATTCTGTTCCATCTCTCCCTAGCATGGCCCAAAACCGGTCAATCTTTGCTTCCTGAGGAAGATCTTCACTGCCAAGCAATTGGTAGTCCATTACTTTTCCCGGAGGCTATCCAGGTTCAATCGCAGCTGCGGCTTGGAACTTACAAGCGTATTTCTTCATCTTACTCGTCGTCGGCGTCGTCATGGCTGTATCTTCCTCGTTCTTCTGCACTCTCTAAAAGCCGTAGATGTTATTGTCACACATGCATGTACAGTATACGGCAATATTGTCCTGTTTAAGGGTGTCACAACATTGCTGTTTATGGTAGATGAAAACGTGACTGCTGTTGTTATGTGTTGTTACTGCGCTGGGAGGACGTTAATAAAACTGCCTAACAATAAACCCACATAAGAAACCAAGAACTCGCCCTCGATCATTCTACAGTTAAAAAGTCATTGGGCAGGCACGCTGTTTATATTGTGGGAAAGCGGAACACCTTTGGGATGAATTAAAACGGAGAGCCAGGACTTCTCGACCAACATCAGTGTGTTACCTCACCAATGCGCTTTTGGAAGAATAGTTGAAAATTCCTATGAACACACTCCGCAACCTTGTGGATAGCCTTCCCGGAAGAGTTGACGCTGTAATAGCTGCCAAAGGTGGACCGCCATCATATTGAACCCTATGAGTTAGGAATGGGATTGCACTTCAAGTTCATATGTGAGTAAAGACAGGTTGCCAAATACTTTCGGCAATATAGTGCATGTACTGACCTGATCACTGATCGTACAACAACCCACAACACCTTTCAGGTAACCATCCATGGTTAAGGTAAAGAAGCATGTGAAGTCAAAATAAATTCCATGAATAATCTGCATTATACACAATTATTTCAACATTTTATTATGATTAATCACATGAGTTATCTTGTATTTCTTTGACAGTCCCAATTAAATCATAACACGTTTTAAGCACGATATAAGCTTTAAATCTCAGTAGTGGGAGTTTTCTTTTCAAATATTTAGATTTCTATGGGTCACCCCAAAATTCCTGTCATGTAGTAGCAGAGTTAGAGAGGATGAAGGGGAAATATTTCTAAAGATCATTGAGGCTTTGACCGCAGGCTTGTCCTATCGTGTCTAATGGGAACAGTCACCATAGCAACTATTCTTTTGGGCTCAAATGTTAGGGGAAGATAGCCCGACAGTGGATATCAAGCTCAGATGTGCCTGATACAAGTCAGAACAATAGAGGCAGAGACTGAGAAGGGATCGCGATGACTGATAAAACTGAACATTTTGATCCTATTTAGAGTCTTTGCACATGTTCAGCGACAAGACCCCCAGGCTTATACGAGCTTTAGAGACCAAAATGAACTGCAGCAACGGTCTAAACAGCAAGCAACTTGGCATGCAGGAGTCTGCAGCAGCAGAAACAAATAGGGGGATGCAAAAGGACAAACTGAAAACCATACAACACAGAAAGGAAGTTCAATATTGTATTCCAAACCAATCTACGTAAATAATGTAAATACACCCAACTTGCTTTCTTTTCAGGTGAAAATAGTTGGGCTAAAAGTGTCAAGTCATGTCTTGTGTCAAGTCTTTTGTTTGCTATAGTTTTCCTGTGTTTAAGGTTTATTTCTGCGCTCCTTTCTTTCCTTGGTTACCTTTCTTGTTCCTAGTTGCTAGAAGCACTGAGTGTACACACTGGCCTCTGTTTGGTTTTTAGGACAGAGTTATGTTTTTTTATTCGCTTAATGCGACCGTTTACGTTCTACGCCAGGGGTCACCAACACGGTGCCCGTGGGCACCAGGTAGCCCGTAAGGACCGGATGAGTAGCCCGCTGGCCTGTTCTAAAAATAGCTCACATACCAGTGAGCCGCCTCTATTTTTTTAAATTTTATTTATTTACTAGCAAGCTGGTCTCGCTTTGCTCGACATTTTTAATTCTAAGAGAGACAAAACTCAAATAGAATTAGAATGTCCAAGAAAATATTTGAAAGACTTGGTCTTCACCTGTTTAAATAAAATAATTTATGTTTTTACTTTACTTCTTAAAACTTTCAGAAAGACAATTTTAGAGAAAAAATACAACCTTTAAAATGATTTTATGATTTTTAAACACATATACCTTTTTACCTTTTAAATTCCTTCCTCTTCTTTCCTGACAATTTAAATCAATGTTCGAGTAAATTTATTTTTTTATTGTATAGAATAATAAATACAATATAATTGAATTCTTCATTTTAGCTTCTGTTTTTTCGACAAAGAATATTTTTGAAATATTTCTTCAAACTTATTATGATTAAAATTCAAAAAAAATATTCTGGCAAATCTAGAAAATCTGTAGAATCAAATGTAAATCTTATTTCAAAGTCTTTTGAATTTCTTTTAAAATGTTTGTTCTGGAAAATCTAGAAGAAATAATGATTTGTCTTTGCTAGAAATATAGCTTGGTCCAATTTGTTACATATTCTTACAAAGTGCAGATTGGATTTTAACCTATTTAAAACATGTCATCAAAATTCTAAAATTAATCTTAATCAGGAAAAATTACTTATGATGTTCCATGAATTCTTTTTTTTATTTTTTCAAAAAGATTCGAATTAGCTAGTTTTTCTCTTCATTTTTTTCGGTTAAATTTTTCATTTTAAAGAGTCGAAATTGAAGATAAACTATGTTTCAAAATGTATTATTATTTTTTGGTGTGTGTTTTCTCCTCTTTTAAACCGTTCAATTAAGTGTTTTTTTCATCATTTGTTCTCTACAAAAAACCTTCCCTAAAAGAAAAAAAAATGACAGACAGAAATACCCATTTTATATATATATATATATATATATATATATATATATATATATACATATTTATTTATTAAAGGTAAATTGAGCAAATTTGCTATTTCTGGCAATTTATTTAAGTGTGTATCAAACTGGTAGCCCTTCGCATTAATCAGTACCCAAGAAGTAGCTCTTGGTTTCAAAATGGTTGGTGACCCCTGTTCTACGCGCTAGCCAAGTGCTACTACATATGGCCATGAATTTATTACCATAAATTGATTAACGTGGACCCCGATTATACATGTTGAGGAACTTATTCGAATGATACCATTTAGTGGTCAATTGTATGGAATATATACTGTACTGTGCAGTCTACTAATAAAAGTCTCAATCAATAAAACAATCAAACCATGCATTTTCATGCTATGCTAAGATTTGCTTTGAGCTTCCCGTGCACTTCTGAGCACGTCTGTTTTGTATTTTGTCTTGATTGAAGATTCAAAGACTACTTACTTGCACGTTGCTTCTGCCCCCGCATTTTGGGATCACAACATCCTCACCATGTTTTGATTGATTGATTGAAACTTTACTAGTATATTGCACCATTCAGTACATATTCCGTACAATTGACACTAAATGGTAACACCCGAATACGTTTTTCAACTTGTTTAAGTCGGGGTCCACGTTAATCAATTCATGGTTCTTACGTCAAGTCGTAAGAACTAGCAGCCAAACAAAACAAATATGTGAATATCAAGAACTGGGTTTTGAAATTGCTAGACACCGCATTTTGTAAGCACAGCTTTTTGCGTTAATACGGTTACATATTCAGACAAGATATAAGGACAAAACCGTTAGATTAAGTAGATAAAGTAAAAATATTGAATTATTGCCTCTTGGGCAGCTGACCCTCTTTTGCTTCACATTCATTTTACTCAACTGTTGACTACACCAACATATTTAAACTTGGAAAATAGTATCCAGCTGTGATTTGCAAATCATCCGAGATCTCAGTATCGCAATCGCCAGATTTGTACTAACTGTGTTATATTAATAAACAACTAACAAACTTATTATCAAAGCTCCTCACTTCTCGGGAGAGAGAAGCGTTTGGAGAACTCCTCTCTGTGCCATTACTTGTTGCTTCCAACTTTGTTTTTAAGTGACATCTAAGTTTCACAACTTAAATCTTACGAAGATAAAAACTAAAAAAAAAAAGTGTTTTGCAATAAAACTTTACATGTATTACAGATGGTAGAGCAGAACTGATTTACAATATTTTGTTATGTTCTACATTCATTGTGAGTTGCAAATACTGTTGTCATGAAAATAATGAAATACTGCTTTAAATAAGACAGGTGTGGAGTACAACATACAGTGGATCCAATTCTTCTTTTTTTAAATAAAGCTGAAATTATCGTAAATACTACTTTCCACCAGTAGGAAGAGCTCGTAAATGGAACTGCTGTGGAAAGCTTGTATTAACCTTCTGTTTCCAGTAGTGTTGGGTATTCTTTACGATACATTACATTCCTTTCTTTTGAAATGGTGCATAAACCGAACTTAGAACATACAAACCCAGTTTCCATATGAGTTGGGAAATTGTGTTAGATGTTAATATAAACGGAATACAATGATTTGCAAATCATTGTATTCCGTTTATATTAACAAATCATTGTATTCCGTTTATATTAACATCTAACACAATTTCCCAACTCATATGTAAACGGGGTTTGTAAATAACCCCCACCCACTTATTTAGTGGATGAAAGTAGCCTCCTTAGAATTCATAGTAAATTTTTTACGCTACTTGGAATCATAACGAGGACCTATAATCATCCAAATTCAATTGATGTCCTACCCGGCAAAGAAATGCATATGTCAAATCGTACATATTTCATAATACAGCGGCATTTAAAACCTTACAGTGTGTTAAGATATATTCAGTATGGTTATTGATAAATACTCAGAGGGCTTCTGAACACTTTTTGTTTCTTTTAATACCATTAATTTAATTTAAAAGCAAGAAGAGAGTAAACAGCAAAAATGAGCACCATATAAAATCATAGCTGGATAATACTAAAGTGTATTCCCCACAACTCCACTTATTCTCAGAGTATTTGTCATTTTAGAAACATCCTAGTACTGTATCTAAACTCCTAGTAATTGGCTTTAAAATGGCCTTTATATTTACTGTGTGGCTAATAAATAACTATTTGTCCCAAGATAACACTGTAACAATAAAATTTTCTCCTCAAAACTATTCTTAATATTTTAAGTGTCCAACTCTATCCTTCTATATAATTTTGAAACAAATGACCTGCAGCATCAATTAACTGTTGTAGCTAAATGATACATTTTTATTTTTATGGAATTTTGTCACCATGAATTGATTAACTGTGATGCGTGGATTGTTCTCCCAAGGATTCAGCAGGAAATCCGGAGGCAACGTGCAGGTGAGACAAGGATTTATTGTCCATGAATCAGACAGGACACAAACAAAAGCAACATGTGTCGAATGCATGGGGAGCAAATACTGTATAAAGCTTAGCAAAAGGAAAACAAGCATAAGAATCGAAAAAATAACGGCCTAACGTGTTGCATGGAAGCAAATAACACAACCAGATCGAATGTGGCAAAAGGTAGGAACAAATAGCTCTCTTATTAGTGCTCGGGAGCAGGTGAGCGTCCCGCACACAAATCAGAGGCAGGTGAAAATAATCAGCACCCATGACAATCAAGAAAACACAAACCGAGGGGTGCTGAAACAGGAACTGAGGAAATCGGAAACTAAACAAACATGATCCGGTCAACGGATCATCACATAAAAGTCAAACACACTCTGCTGAACCCTTTCGCAATTACCAGCAGAAATGATTTTTGCCTTAAAGAGGCTGTTTGTAACAGTTACACAGATGCCTAGAGGACTCTTAACTTTCTAATGTATTTTAAGCATTATATTCCGTCCTCTACCGGCATCAATGAGGTGATAATATAACTACGTACGTACGTGACACATGCACGCATATTAGCTTTTGGTGTTGTTAGTTAATAATAGCCATTTGGATAGGTAGCGTTAGCTGTCATTGAATGTCAGTGGTGTGCCATAAAGGCCAGCAAGGCCTTCTCTGCTAGTCTAACATAACCAGAAATCATGATCATAATTAAAGGTAAAAGTAATTTTTGATTTACTTTCCCTAAATATATAAAATTATTCCTATTTTCTTCATGTCATATTATACTCCTTTCAGCGCTCTCGTTTTTAGGTTATAGAGTTATTTTCCAATCAGAATTCAACTAGCTTATGTTGCCATGCTGTGCAAAAATCTGCCCGAAGCCTTCATAATCAACAATGCAGGTGTCTGTGCACTGAGTGTGAACGGGCACATACAGTTGACAGACAGTTGCAATAGCCAATCAGATCACGAGTTGTTGTCAGTAAGTCCTTCTCCGATGGCTTAAGACTAGGGGTGTAACGGTACGTGTATTTGTATTGAACCGTTTCGGTATGGGGGTTTCGGTCCGGTTCGGAGGTGTATCGAACGTGTTTGTAACTAAAGTCTTAACAAGCTGCTCTGCTTTCTTCCTCTGTCTGAGCAGTGAGCACCCAGCATTGTCCCGCCCACACAACCATCTGATTGGTTACATGCAAAACCAATCAGCAGTGCGTATTCAGAGCAATGTAACAGCCAATCAGCAGTGCGTATTCAAAACGCATGTTGTCAATGCTTCAGCGTCGAGCAGATATGTGTTTAGCAGCGGACATTGTACGCTCCCCAAATTATAAAAAACACTTCCCAGTCACAACTACTACTAGCATCACTATGAGCCCGATGACTTTCTAGTAACTTCTGGCTTGAGATGAAGGCTAATTAGCTTTCAGCGCAACGTTAGCTTATTTTGCTGTGTGTGTGTGTGTGTGTGTGTGTGTGTGTGTGTGTGTGCGTGTGTGTGTGTGTGTGTGTTAGGGGCAGCAAAGCCCTGTCTGTCTGTTATTTCACATGAACTAACATGAAGTCCATGCTGTTCAGGGATGAATAGGCTCTCCTATTGCTATTGTACTATTTTTTCAGTTATAGTTACAGGAATCATTAGTA
Organism: Nerophis ophidion; assembly: GCF_033978795.1. Lineage (NCBI taxonomy): Eukaryota > Metazoa > Chordata > Actinopteri > Syngnathiformes > Syngnathidae > Nerophis > Nerophis ophidion. The sequence continues at coordinate 43,776,459 of NC_084622.1, forward strand.
ATGTAGCAGCCTAGTTCTGAATGGCAGGGTCCCTGCTATCAAATGTTGACAAAAATATAACATTTGCACAATAAAAGTCAACTACAGGCTTCCCGAATGCTGTAATAAATTAAGCATGATGAGTTGACTTGAAACTGTCTGATGTTGCACTTTTTATAAGTAGAAGAAAGGTTTTGTCATTTTATTTAATCAAAGCAACAACTTGAGGTAGTTTAATGTGAATTAACATGGGCAGAATTATTATAGTGTTCCCAATGTTAAAAGGATCAAGCCGTTGTTTAAAAATTTGGTAAATAAATAACCCAAAAATTTATATTTTGTTGTTTTCTCACTGTACCGAAAATGAACCGAACCGTGACCGCTAAACCGAGGTACGTATCGGACCGAAATTTTTGTGTAACGTTACACCCCTACCTAAGACAGATATATATTGTGATGTTATGAGCTAGGTAAAATAAGAACTCCATTACCCAGCATACAACAGTAGTGAAGAGCATGTGCAGTCACCACATTTAACCATGCTAGCAACGCAATGTTTTGGATGAGCACCTTGTGGAGTAAACTTTAAGAAGTCAACCAACACGACTCGTCTGCATCTTCTATGATTGGACGAGACAACACATATATTTGCAAGGCCAATTTCAAGAGGGATATTTAAATAGAAACTACATCTTGTGAGACGATTTCGGCCAACCCCGGTAGCTCGAATGGTTTCAACAGATTGTGAGTTCAGATATTTTATTTCTTTATTTTTTCACGTTTAATATGTTTTATGGAATTTAAATTTTTACATTACCACATAAGATATGTTTCAATTGCTGATGCGGGTTTATTGATTTTCAAATGCGCCAGAAAAAACCTGTTATGTACACTGTTGGTGGTGATTCAATGCCCAGTAGTGCTTACATGTGTTCCTATAGAATATTTCTCCAGCAATGGTCATGTGGTGACATAAATTATGGTATTTTGAGAGGTGATCATTGAGGTCGTACATCACTTAAGCCCAAGGTGGGAAATGCACAGCCCGCCACTGATTTTAAGCATTATATTCCGTCCTCTTCCGGCATCCATGATGTAATGATTAACTACGTACGTACGTGACACATGCACGCGCATTAGCTTTAGGTATTGTTAGCTAATAAGAGCGATTTGGATAGTTAGTGTTAGGTGTCATTGAATGTATATTCAATTTAACAACAGCATGACGGCAAATTGTTTTTTGCTTCTCTTGGACTGCTCCTGTATGTGTGCATGCATTCTTTGCACGTACGTGTTGACGAGACACGGTGAGTGACTGCCGTAAACTCCAGTTATATAATGAGGGCCGGTAAAAAAAACTTACACAAACTTAGTAATTGTGAAAAATATAGACTTTTAACACATATGTTCTGTTAAACAACTAATGGTAACATAAGTTAGTCAATGGTGTTCTAGCTATATATTTTTGCTTTGGAAAATGTAACAAGGTTCAAGGTGCTTTTATTACTGTCCATTCTTTAACATGTAAAAGACATATAAGAACTAAACTTACGCTTTTGGCACAGTCCCACTAAGAGCAGACATACATTAGAGGGAGACAAGAACAGGACCACCAAAGGGTCAGCCACTTAAGGCGCCCCTTAAAAAAGGTGAGAAAAAGGTGATATTGGGGAATGGGGAAGAGTAAAAAAGTATTCAGTCAAAGGCTGGACTCTAGGGAGGGGGTCCGGACTGAAGCCAAGGAAAAAAAACCTCATAGCCATAGCACATAGCTTTTTTCTCCCTGGTACTCATCGAGGGTGAACGCACCCCTTTCCTCTCCCTTATCTCTCCTGATTGCTTCTATGTCTTGTCTTAACTTTCTTGTTGCCTCTTTTTGCACTACTCTCCAAATCTAAGCATTGAAACTATTTAACTGGCCTCAACAAAATTGACAAGATCTTGGGTTTGGGGGAACCTGCTGTCGTGACGAAGCGGTTGTTGCTGGACACACAACGGACTCTTGGGAGAAGAAGGAGTGCCGCGTGCCTGGCGACCCTTTTTTGTCGAGGACGTGAAGATATCTACCTATTCAGAATTATGACAACGGGACATCTACTGTTTGGAGTAAGTGTTTCTCTGGTTTGTCAACAAATTGGAAGTTGGCAGTCTTGAAAGTACCCTAAAGCTGCCACAAATGATTGGAGGATGCGGGAAGAACTGTGGATCACATCGGACTGTCTACAATTTAGAGTGAAAGGCAAATTTTATTTTCACTCGCATACAAAACATTCTAACTTGGATTGTTTCCCTGGCGTTGAGACTCTCCCGAAGGACAGTGTGGCAAAGACACAACAAACGCCCTTCTTGTCTCTCATGGACACACACCTGTTGTTGTTGACTTTGGACTAGCGACTGTACAATACATCAAGGCCGCGGAACAGAGACACACTAGGGGCTTACACACACACATCCACAAAAATATACGCCACACATACACACCCCACCCCCCAACCCAACGCCCTCGACGCAAATCCCATAGGAGTGATGAATGAATGGTCAGCGCCTCAGAGCTGCGGCCTACCACCATGACCCCGAACTCCCTTCCCTCTGTTGCTAGATATCTCGAGATGTATGTTGTAATATGCATACGTGCTTTGCTATGGGGGTTTTTTCCCACTCCAGACTGGGCCCCCTTAGGAGCCCAGTCTAGATTGTATTTTTTTACTCATCCTTCCCAAGCGTTTTACCCTTTTCCCATCTTTTTACGGGGCGCCTCGTGGCGACCCATCAGCGTTCCTGTTCTGTAACCCTGTACATTGTTTGTTTGTCTAATCTTGAACAGGTTTGTGCTGAAAACAAAGTTTCGCTGTACTTGTGCAATGACAATAAAGACCTATCTATCTCTCTATCTATCTATCTATCTATCTATCTATCTATCTATCGATCACACTGTGAGCAAGTTGCAAACAGCCCCTTTAACATGACAATTTATTAGGCTAAAATGTGACCATCTATAAATGTATCCTTGTCTATTTACTCCCCTACATTTACTACCACAATCGCTGTACAGGGCTGCTTTTACTGTTGGCAAAACATTGTAATCAGAACATGTTGTGAGCTACTATGTGATTCCTACCTCAAATAAAAATTGTTAGATGTTGTTATAGTTTACCGCACACAATGCTGATCCTCCCTCAGCTTCTGTTCTGCTTTATTCCCCTCCGAGAAAAGACATAGAGCAACATCCCAGTGCCCATTTCACAATTTAATCATTGTTTATCAACAATCGCTCTGGTCTTGCTGTGGGAAGAGAATGGGACCCCTGAGTCTTTTATCAAAGTTAAACAAGAGAAGAAACACAGCAATGCAATGAGTAAGATTTTCGCTGCTTGTATTTTCCCCTACTTTGAGAGTAAAGAAATGTGTTCTTCGAGTGATAAGAAGTAGAACAGGTTGGTCTGCTGTCCATCTGTATGGACTGATTCTGGCCATGATAGCTGAAGTTGAGGCACCATGGAAAGAATATGGGAAATAAATATATGAGGTTTGGTATACATGCACCTGGGGATAGGTTGATTGGCAACACTAAATTGGCCCTAGTGTGTGAATGTGAATGTTGTCTGTCTATCTGTGTTGGCCCTGCGATGAGGTGGCGACTTGTCCAGGGTGTACCCCGCCTTCCGCCCGATTGTAGCTGAGATAGGCGCCAGCGCCCCCCGCGACCCCGAAAGGGAATAAGCGGTAGAAAATGGATGGATGGATGGATGGTATACAGTGATTGTAAATGATTCCAGCAAGTCAGGACATATGACCTTGTGTGATCTAGAAAAAAAAAAGAGTTGAATGAACCATGAGGAATTGTGCGGACAAATCCAAGAACTGGTTACTTTGTACAGGATATGCTAAGTGTTCAACCACCTTAGAAGGAATTTTTGCATACTTCTTTCCTATAGTAAGATTTTAATCTTCCTTCATCTTGCTCTTACACTACTCAAGCATGCATCAAAAGATAGAGGTGACATACTGTTTGTTGTAAAAAAACGCAAACTGAACAGCAGTGGTGGATAAAATGCACGTTTATTCCCCAGCATCTTCTAGCTTACTTATTATCTTGAAATAAGAAGTATTTTAGATGTCATTTGCCGTAACTGAAAAACACAACACATCCCAATGCCCCAAATCAGTTGTAAATGCTTTTAATTTTTTATAAATCTGTCCTGTCCAGCCACTCAGGCAAATCATATTATTGATGTGGATGCACATATCTGCTGTACAGCAGAGTTAATTTTGACAGCAGTTTTGTATTTAGTTTTAGTCATAATCTATTGACAAATATATGTTTTATTTTTTGTTTTTGTCATATTTTAGTCAACTATATTCCTCAACATTTTAGTCGACTATCCATCCATCCATCCATTTTCTATCGCTTATTCCTTTTGGGGTCGCGGGGGGCGCTGGTGCCTATCTCAGCTGCAATCGGGTGGAAGGCGGGGTACACCCTGGACAAGGCGCCACCTCATCGCAGGGCCAACACAGATAGACAGACAACATTCACACTCACATTCACACACTAGGGCCAATTTAGTGTTGCCAATGAACCTATCCCCAGGTGCATGTCTTTGCAGGTGGGAGGAAGCCGTAGTAACCAGAGGGAACCCACGCTTTCACGGGGAGGACATGCAAACTC
>NC_084622.1:43783606-43938606 GCF_033978795.1 Nerophis ophidion
ACATGGAAGCACATTCAAGCTATTGGTTAAGTAAAGCACATTTATTAAAGAGTAATTCAATCAGTAATCCAATTATTTTTGATCAAGTAACAAGTACCCATAATTAATGACTCTTTAAAAGTAATTCTCAGAACACAGGATCATGAAGCAGTTGGCAGGTTGGTGTTCCTGGTTAGCGTCTGTGTGTGTACGTCCTATAATAATATAATTTACCTATAAAAGTGTGGACATTATATTTTACTTTTCTCATATCATAAAAGGCTTTTTGTTTTTTTTCTCATCTCCTAAAGTTGGGATCCTACTATGCAAAACCTACTTTTTATACTTGTTGGTTCCTGATTTTGTGTATTTGGGATTCCCGTCAGTCGCAACAAATGACAATCAACGCATGGTGGAGATATTTAGTTACGTCAACAGACATTTCCATTTATGGGTTAGTTTATGGGCCAAACTAAATGGAGATATGAGTTTTGATCCATATCACTCAGCTCTACACTTGTGTTAGCAACAGTGCTAGCACAGTTTAGGGATGTTCTGTTTTAATTGAGTAGGCATTTTAGCGGCATTGTATTCATATGTATGAGGGCACATGTGTACCTTGTTTGAGTGTTAATATTGAAACTGTGATGATTATGACATTTCCTATTGCTACTAATTTTTTTCTGTGCTACAAAACATGTTCTGTGCTACAATTTTTAAAAAATTAAGCGTACAGCACTGGTCAGTCTAGTTATATGTTGCCCCCTGCAAAGTCTTTATACTGTAAGTGAAGTACTTATCACACACCGGCTGTTATATTGTAATATGCATCTTTGGAGATGGTAAAATCTCCATGTAACATTGCTAATGCTTATTAGTAGCATGTATATGGCAAAGCCAAAGTAAATTAGCATCAAGGTTGTGCATTTTCGAAATGTGAAGCCTTACTTTAGGTTTGAGTGTTTTTTATCAGGCAAACTTGTTTTGTTGGCATTGACATTTTCCACATTACAAGCATTTAGATAGTCTGTCCTGAGTGCTACTTGAGTGATTGTTTCTTCGCCAAGTGTTTCGAGTCTGTGTTTACTCTGCAACCGGACGTGACTTCCCAAGCAACAAAGGTATCGAAATATGGCACTGCTTGATTGTACATAAATCGTTACCCAGTCGTACCAATGAAATCTGGTCAGTGCCTGTAAATGTAGAGAACTGGGTACCTATTTCTACCTTTCATATTAAACAGTTTATATTTTGTTTAAAACTGTTGTTGGAGCAAACCTTTGCATGCTTTCATTTCGAGTTTGTCTTTAGTTTTTTGCACTTAGTAATAATTGACTCACAAAGTGTCGCGGGTACGTAAGTGCAGTTGTAAACAGACATAATGGGAAAAATATTAAGTTTAGAACACAGGAAAAACACGCACTCTCCAAAAAACTTTAAAATAAAATAAAAAAATAAAGAGGTGCACGTCAAAAAAGAGCTCTTTAAGAAAAAGCAAGGCCAGAAACACTCGTGTCCTTATAATTGTAATATAAACTGCACAAGCGCCACCAAACCCAGACCGGTTTCGACAAGGTCTTAGTCAGTGTGCAAATTTTTAACAGGAAGTGATGCACTTAAATAGTCACAGGTGTGGTCAATCAATTGATAACATAAATCAAGAAAAAAATCAAAAATTAAAGTGCACACATAATAGACAAAATGGAAATGTCTACAAAATTAACCAAATACTCAGTACAGTATCATAGAAAATAAAGTAATAAAAAAATAAAAACAAATGTGTGGACAACCATTATAATTAATTACTAAAGCGGCCAAAACAAGCAGGTTTATGCTCAGTGTAAGGAACAAGTCACAGAAACAGGGGAGATTTAACGAAAGTCAAAAAAGAAACAGCAGTGGGGAATGCCTGAGGAGAATCTAGTAATTATGAGGAATGAAAGCGCTGTTGCGTGCAGAGAATAATGGATCTTGTTTACTCACAGCTTTAAAAGTGATCATCTTAATGAAAAACATAGTTTTGCCCCTTTTCTTTATTTTTTTATCTTCATTTTCTTATTTGTTGTCTGCTGCACTACTTATTTTCATCCCCATCTCTCTTTTGTGGATCAACTTAAATCCACTCATCTATAACACTCGCTGTTGCCTCATCTTGCCTTTGTACACATTTCAGCAAGTACCACAATATTCTGACGGCTTTTGCGTCAGTCTCCCAGAAAGTGTTTTTCTCTATAAGCCCCTGTGAACCTCCTTCCCTGATCCATCTCCATCATCCTGTTCTTTGTCCTCCCCCTGATTTCCTGTCATTCCACTCACTGAATCCAAAGGGTCTTATCTTTTCCCTCAATAGCTTTGTCACTTTCCTTAATCCCTCATCTCCATCAGCTTTCTTTGCGCTTTGCATCCTTCTCTGGATCATGCTTTCTTTCCCTCTTCCCTATTTCACACATTTCCCTTTTGCTTTTATTTCGACTGTATTGTCTATCCCCTCTGACTTACATTTCGCTCTCATTGTGTCTGTCGTGCATACTTTCATTCTCCAGAGCACTATCTATTGCATGTTTTTCGTGTGAAACCCCCATCTTTTGGCATTTCCCTGATGGATACACAAGCAGCCTATACATGAATGTGAAAACCTTCCTGTGCTGATATGAATTATATCAGACATTTACAAATGCAACGGTCTGTCAGCAACAAACTCAGCTAAATCGTTTTGTGGGTGATTGCACACTTACAGACTTGGCATGGAGCAGAAAATAAACTGGCCCATTACAGTGTGAGATGACTGACACCTAATGCATCACTTAAGAGGGTCTGTTTACCAGTAAGGCTTCACATTGTTTAAATCCATTGCCCCTCAAGAAGATTCATGTGAGGCTTACACTGCTTTTGCGTGATAATGTATACTTGATTAGTATTCAACAACCACATGTGTATTTTACTTTCTATGTATAACCCTGCATAATTTAATGTGGCATCTTCTTACAGGGAATTGGTGAGGAGAGTTCTGCCATATAATGTATTTTCCTATATTTTCAACCACTATTTGTTTCAATACAGCAGTTTTTAGAAACGGTTTAGTGTCTGGGATTTTTCTACATCACAATAACTTGTAAGCTAATACATTTTATAGCAGTTTATTGATTTATTACAAACTCTGTTTCCATATGAGTTGGGAAATTGTGTTAGATGTAAAAATAAACGGAATACAATGATTTGCAAATCCTTTTCAACCCATATTCAATTGAATGCACTACAAAGACAAGATATTTGATGTTCAAACTCATAAACTTTTTTTTTTTTGCAAATAATAACTAACTTAGAACTTCATGGCTGCAACACGTGCCAAAGTAGTTGGGAAATGGCATGTTCACCACTATGTTACATCACCTTTTCTTTTAACAACACTCAATAAACGTTTGGGAACTCAGGAAACTAATTGTTGAAGCTTTGAAAGTGGAATTCTTTCCCTTTCCTGTTTTATATAGAGCTTCAGTTGTTCAACAGTCCAGTGTCCTGTTGTCGTATTTTACGCTTCATAATCCGCCACACATTTTCGATTGGAGACAGGTCTGGACTGCAGGCGGGGCAGGAAAGTACCCGCACTCTTTTTTTACGAAACCACGCTGTTGTAACACGTGCTGAATATGGCTTGGCATTGTCTTGCTGAAATAAGCAGGGGAGTCCATGAAAAAGACGGCGCTTAGATGGCAGCATATGTTGTTCCAAAACCTGTATGTACCTTTCAGCATTAATGGTGCCTTCACAGATGTGAAAGTTACCCGTGCCTTGGGCACTAATGCACCCCCATACCATCGCAGATGCTGGCTTTTGACCTTTGCGTCGATAAAAGTCTGGATGGTTCGCTTACCCTTTGGTCCGGATGACACGATGTCGAATATTCCCAAAAACAATTTGAAATGTGGACTCGTCAGACCACAGAACACTTTTCTACTTTGCATCAGTCCATCTTAGATGATCTCGGGCCCAGAGAAGCCGGCGGCGTTTCTGGATGTTGTTGATAAATGGCTTTTGCTTTGCATAGTAGAACTTTAACTTGCACTTACAGATGTAGTGACAAACTGTATTTAGTGACAGTGGTTTTCTGAAGTGTTCCTGAGCCCATGTGGTGACATCCTTTAGAGATTGATGTCGGTTTTTGATACAGTGCCATCTGAGGGATCGAAGGTCACGGTCATTCAATGTTGGTTTCTGGCCATGCCGCTTACGTGGAGTGATTTCTCCGGGTTTTCTAAACCTTTTGATGATATTATGGACCGTAGATGTTGAAATCCCTAAATTTCTTGCAATTGCACTTTGAGAAACATTGTTCTTAAACTGATTGACTATTTGCTCACGCAGTTGTGGACAAAGGGGTGTACCTCGGAACTATCCTTTCTTGAGAAAGACTGAGCATTTTTTGGGAAGCTGCTTTTATACACAATCATGGCACCCACCTGTTCACAATTAGCCTGCACACCTGTGGGATGTTCCAAATATGTGCTTAATGAGCATTCCTCAACTTTATCAGTATTTATTGCCACCTTTCCCTACTTATTTGTCACGTATTGCTGGCATCAAATTCTAAAGTTAATGATTATTTGCAAAAAAAAAAATGTTTATCAGTTTCAACATCAGATATGTTGTCTTTGTAGCATATTCAACTGAATATGGGTTGAAAATGATTTGCAAATCATTGTATTCCGTTTATATTTACACACAATTTCCGAACTCATATGGAAACGAGGATTGTACTACTCAAGTATTGAGTAACTTCTGATTTATTTAGTAGCTATTGTTTGGACTACAATTGTAGTGGGTGTATGTATGCGTGTGTGTGTGTGTGTGTGTGTGTGCGTGTGTGTGTGTGTGTGTGTGTGTGTGTGTGTGTGTGTGTGTGTGTCTGTGTAAAACATAAAAATAATCTACAATTTACAGCCAATTCTTGTACGCTAAAATGTGGACATTTCTACTAACACACATGACAGCACATGATATCAATATTATTTTACTAGTCTGAAAGTTGTGCTGCCTTGTCTGATGTCATGTCACTTTTTACAGTCAGTACATTTCCATGCACTAAAGTGTTTTGATTTGTCAAATAAGTATTTTCTATTTTTTCATACCAACATGTAAAGTTGTAGTTCCCATGCGCTTACCTGTATGTAGTGTGAGGGTTGGCCATACGCAGTGTGCCTCTCGTACACTAGGGGGCGGCTGTGGTCATTTCATCTCGTTTAGCTATGTTAGAATGTAAATGGTAAATGGGTTGTACTTGTATAGCGCTTTTCTACCTTCAAGGTATTCGAAGCGCTTTGACATTACTTCCACATTCACCCATTCACACACTGATGGAGGGAGCTGCCATGCAAGGCGCTAACCAGCACCCATCAGGAGCAAGGGTGAAGTGTCTTGCTCAGGACACAACGGACGTGACGAGGTTGGTACTAGGTGGGGATTGAACCAGGGACCCTCGGGTTGCGCACGGCCACTCTCCCAACTGCGCCAGAATGTATATACAGTAGAAGAAGAGATTGGTACATGCTAATAAGCTAGCGCTAGTAACCTTCAAGCTCCGGATCCAACAGATTAATACAACTTTCCACTGCTATTTGATTCTGTTTTCAATATTTTAATGTGTTTAAATGACACTTATGTGTAATATGATCATCAGAGAAATACAAAAAGATCACTATTCTAGTCAAGTGTTTTAGGAGGTTTTTGTTCAGCAGTTTTAATTAAAGTGTCTTTTTTGGGAACATTCTGAGGTTTCTATTTGATCATATACTGTACTTTAAAAATACAGACCGAATTAAGCTTGCTTTAGCTGTACTTTGTGCTTGATTTGATTGGTGAAATGGTTTCAAACGTCACTACTTCTTACGTTGGCTTGGTAGAACAGTCATCTGACTACAAGGCTCCGTTCAATTGGTGAAATTGAATTAAATGTCACTACCACTTACGCTGAATTGATGAAACGGCGTCAAATGGAAATGATTTTGCAAGCCTTGACTAATAGATAATACATAATAACGGTATAAATAAATGCAACGATCGGAATGAAACTCAATGTAACGGAGTAAAAGTAACAATTTTTCGTCTCAAAAATACTCAGGGAAAAGTAATATGTATGTAACATTAAAACTACTCTGGAAAGTACAAATAACTCAAAAAGTTACTTAAGAAAATGTAGCGCGTTACTTCCCACCTGTGGACACAACACGATTGAAAATGCTCTATTAACCTGACCGTGCGGGCAGCCAGTAATGGTATTTTGCTTTTGTGGGTGGACAGCCCTTCATCATTGCTTTGTGAGCATCAGTGCTAGAAAAACATTTTCTTACAGGTTAACACCCCTGAGTGGTGGTGGTGGTGACATGTGTGACCTCCTGTGGGTGTTCCTGTCTCGTACGAGTGTTGGCTTGGAGAAAATTCTACTATTAAATTGGACTCCCACACTTTCAGTGTAGAGCCATTATGTTCCCTTACAGCATTTCACACTTCCTCCCACGTATTTTTTTTCACTACCATCTTTCTGGGTGCAGCTGATGAAGGGCATTATTAGAACCTTATAGCAACACAGCTCTGAGCTCCAAAAACTGCACATCGTTTCACGTTTTAATCTAATGCACCTACATTATTTGGACCTGTACTTTGGCAGCAATCAGTGGCGGATCGAATCTAAGAAGCTATTAGCGAGCCAAGGGATAGCACGATTAAATAAAGGCTGGAGGGCACTGAATTACGCTGACATTCGTTGTTCTTTCCATAGATCAGCCTGACACCATATCAATGTCTAGTTTACGGGCAACAGTAATGGGGAGGCAGGAGCTACTGCCTGATGTCAGCAGACTGTCAGTGTATGGGCAGCCTTGTTTCAATTACAAATGTTGAAGCTGCAGCGTTTATGCAAAAGAAGGTGATAGATGCAATCATGGTGTATGTATTGTTTAGTTCTTACACTGCTACATGCAATGTACCAAATGGCATGGCTGCAGATTGCTATCAATCGGAGGCAAACGTCCTTTAGTCTGAAAAAAGGAATTTGATCTCTTAGAATGACTACATCATAAGGTTATGACTGGTAATGGTGTTGCTGCCATGGTGATGGTGATGAGGTGTTTTAGTTGTTCACAGTAATGTAAGATAGTACAGTGACACATTGATGGCCCCCTATGTCAAACCCTGTTTCCATCCAGTACACATCAGCGCAACCATTTCAAGTGATTCTTGGACTAGTGATTCTTGGCCTCTTGCCTCCAAGAGGCAAGAGGCCAAGAGGCACTTCTGACGAGTTTATTTCCACAATTGTGTTGTCCCGGTAGCAAAATATTTCCGTACTTTTGTAAATAAAGGGGACAACAAACAGTTTCATTATTGGCTTTATTTTAAGAAAAAATCCTAGGGTACATTAAACATATGTTTCTTATTGCAAGTTTGTCCTTAAATAAAATAGTGAACATACATGATAACTTGTCTTTTAGTAACAACTAAGTAAACTAAAACTCCTAATTTGGCTGCTGATTAATGCAGTAACATAATGTCTTTTTCCATTTTATTATTTTGTCAAAATTATGAGGGACAAGCAGTATAGCATGGATTATTAGACTTACTTGTTCAGTCACTGTTAATATCTGGTTACTTTCTGTTTTAACACGTTCTATCTACACTTCTGTTAGAATGTAATAAGCACTTATTCTTCTATTGTTTGATACTTTACATACGTTTTGGGTGATACTACACATTTGTGTATCAATCCAATCCCATCAAAGTAGTTGCAGGGTCATACAATGGTCATAATTACAGTTTTTCTTTGTCCAGGGACATATTTCCTGGGTTTATAAACAATAAAAAAGACAAAATACTTTGTGATGATAAAAATATCGATGTAATCATTGTAGTATCGACTAAACACAGCTCTTGTAGGTATGGTGTTCTTGGGATGCAACTCAGTATTATTCTTCCTCCAAACACGACGAGTTGCGTTTATACCAAAATGGATACATGGATGATACAGCAGAGGATTGGGAGAATGTCATGTGGTCAGATGAAACCAAAATAGAACTTTTTGGTATAAACTCAAATTGTCGTGTTTAGAGGAAGAAGAATACTGAGTTGCATCCCAAGAACACCACACCTACTGTGAAGCATGGGGGTGGAAACATCATGCTTTGGGGCTGTTTTTCAGCTAAGGGGACAGGACGATTGATACGTGTTAAGGAAAGAATGAATGGGGCTGTGTATCGTGAGATTTTGAGCCAAAACCTCCTTCCATCAGTGAGAGCTTTGAATGGTTGACCAAATACTTATTTTCCACCATAATTTACAAACAAATTCTTTAAAATTCCTACAATGTGAATTCCTGGATTTTTTTTGTCTCTCACAGTTGAAGTGTACCTATGATGAAAATTACAGACCTTTGTCATCATTTCAAGTGGGAGAACTTGCACAATCGGTGGCTGACTAAATACTTTTTTGCCCCACTGTGTGTGTATATAAATATATATATACACTGTATATCAAAATAACATAACAAACAATGTTATGTGGCGTTACTGTGCCATTCCCTTCAATGCTGTCTTGCTCTTTTAATAATCTTCACAGGTTTTGAGCTTATGATGTAGAATCAGTGGGGCTGGTGTTTTTCCAGAAGGACACACTCTCCAATTTAGTATAAACCACAACGCTTGATGGCTTATTTTGTCGCAGGGATGGCAATAAAGAGAGACGAAGAGTGTTATTGGAGCTGGAACCAATCAATGTACTACTGTCATGGTCACTTTTATAATAAACGTTGATATGAAACCAAAGCAGACGACGTTTGTGGAAGTGGGCTGTACGCCCTAGGAACAAGTCGTATACAAATTGGAAATGATGTACTAAAAGCTGATCAATCAAAGCCTTTATTGTCCTCATCGCTGAGGTTAGATTTTTTCTGGTGTGTACTTCAGGCAACGCAGAAAGGTTTAAAATGAGGAGGGAGAGGCAAGCGGATAACATACCAGGCTTTACACGTTCAATGTTTGATTCTGCTGTGTAGAGTAAATCTTTTGTCGAATAACTGGCTCCGGAGACCTTGTCAATGTCAAACCTTTGGACCTCAGATCCTTTGTTTACATCACTCCAACATCACTCATCCTTCTGAACTCTCAAATCAATGTCACTTTGAAAGACAGCTTCCTTAAATTCACACCAAGTCAGCAATCGTCACAATTTGGATATCTGCTTCAGTCATCAAACCATCTGCAAGGTTTTCTGTACGTACAATGTGTAAGTACAAACTGATGTGAGCATTTTAGATGATTTTCTCTTAAAGTGGAACTGCATTTTTTAAGGGGAAATTTGCCCATGATTTACAGTCTCTATGTAAGGGAATAACACGTTTTTTTTTTTTAATGCATTCTAATTTGTAATTTACGATCATAATATTTTATTAGAGCGTATCAAAACACGAATTGGTATGTCAGACTCAGCCCTGTCTTGGTTTAACTCTTATCTTACTGATAGGATGCAGTGCGTCTCCCATAACAGTGTGACCTCGGACTACGTTAAGGTAACGTGTGGAGTTCCCCAGGGTTCGGTCCTTGGCCCTGTACTCTTCAGCATCTACATGCTGCCGCTGGGTGACGTCATACGCAAATACGGTATTAGCTTTCACTGCTATGCTGATGACGCCCAACTCTACATGCCCCTAAAGCTGACCAACACGCCGGACTGTAGTCAATTGGAAGCGTGTCTTAATGAAATTAAACAATGGATGTCCGCTAACTTTTTGCAACTTAACGCCAAAAAAACGGAAATGCTGATTATCGGTCCTGCTAGACACCGACCTCTATTTTATAATACAACTTTAACATTTGACAACCAAATAATAAAACAAGGTGACTCGGTAAAAAATCTGGGTATTATCTTCGACCCAACTCTCTCCTTTGAGTCACACATTAAAAGCGTTACTAAAACGGCCTTCTTTCATCTCCGTAATATCGCTAAAATTCGCTCCATTTTGTCCACTAAAGACGCCGAGATCATTATCCATGCGTTTGTTACGTCTCGTCTCGATTACTGTAACGTATTATTTTCGGGTCTCCCCATGTCTAGCATTAAAAGATTACAGTTGGTACAAAATGCGGCTGCTAGACTTTTGACAAGAACAAGAAAGTTTGATCATATTACGCCTGTACTGGCTCACCTGCACTGGCTTCCTGTGCATTTAAGATGTGACTTTAAGGTTTTACTAATTACGTATAAAATACTACACGGTCTAGCTCCAGCCTATCTTGCCGATTGTATTGTACCATATGTCCCGGCAAGAAATCTGCGTTCAAAAGACTCCGGCTTATTAGTGATTACTAGAGCCCAAAAAAAGTTTGCGGGCTATAGAGAGTTTTCCGTTCGGGCTCCAGTACTCTGGAATGCCCTCCCGGTAACAGTTCGAGATGCTACCTCGGTAGAAGCATTTATGTCTCACCTTAAAACTCATCTGTATACTCTAGCCTTTAAATAGACCTCCTTTTTAGACCAGTTGATCTGCCGCTTCTTTTCTTTCTCCTATGTCCCCCCCTCCCTTGTGGA
This sequence comes from Nerophis ophidion, assembly GCF_033978795.1. Lineage (NCBI taxonomy): Eukaryota > Metazoa > Chordata > Actinopteri > Syngnathiformes > Syngnathidae > Nerophis > Nerophis ophidion. The sequence goes on from NC_084622.1 coordinate 43,794,158, forward strand.
GGGGGTCCGGTCCGATGACCATGGATGAAGTACTGGCTGTCCAGAGTCGAGACCCAGGATGGACCGCTCGTCGGGACCCAGGATGGACCGCTCGCCTGTATCGGTTGGGGACATCTCTATGCTGCTGATCCGCATCGGCTTGAGATCGTCTCCTGTGGACGGGACTCTCGCTGCTGTCTTGGATCCGCTTGAATTGAACTCTCGCGGCTGTGTTGGAGCCACTATGGATTGAACTTTCAAAGTATCATGTTAGACCCGCTCGACATCCATTGCTTTCGGTCCCCTAGAGGGGGGGGGGGGTTGCCCACATCTGAGGTCCTCTCCAAGGTTTCTCATAGTCAGCATTGTCACTGGCGTCCCACTGGATGTGAATTCTCCCTGCCCACTGGGTGTGAGTTTTCCTTGCCCTTTTGTGGGTTCTTCCGAGGATGTTGTAGTCGTAATGATTTGTGCAGTCCTTTGAGACATTTGTGATTTGGGGCTATATAAATAAACATTGATTGATTGAAGTACAAGGTGGTTAACAATAAAGCTAATAGGAGTACTCTGATGCGCCCATAAAACTGCAAACAATACACCACTTGCATCTTGTGACCTGAATATTAACCAAGTATTAGTGATATTGTTATTAAAGCGCTAACGCCAAGGGTCACTTTTGGTGGCGCTGTGATCAAAGAGAGGTAACCAGCAACCATTGACATACTGAGGCGGCGAACTGCTGCATTGCCTTTGAGTTGATAAAAGGATCTTCTTGATTATAAACCATTCCTCTCTCTTGTATAGTAGGTTTTGGCCATAAACCGAGAAGTTGGTCAACTTTGAAATTCAACTTTGACTTGGAGATGGTAAGCAAGACAGCAAAACCCGCTATTGTATTATTATTTTTTTACCTGTGTGAGAATTATGATTAATTCTTCATTTAAACAGAAATATAAGAACATCCCATAAGTAGGTATCCCACTGAGAGCAGACAATGTACAGTAAGTTATTGTTTAATTATGTTCGTAGTTTATATTTGTTGTTTAGCACTTAGCAATATGCTTCTAAAACCTGTAGCTCATCTTCCCGATATGGTTTGAAAATATAAGGTTCACATCATTTGTCCTAAAGTATTTGATGCTGTCTTTCATGTAGTCTTCCATAATTAGTAATTGTTGTTGAAGGAAATAGCAAATGTTGTGATCGTTCTGTAAAAGTAATATACCGCCGTATGTATAGATACGACCAAAATAGGGCAATATTATATCTTATTTTGAATGTGCTTGTTGGTACATTATACACACTTACAGCGTGTCGATAAAACGATAGAAGTTTTTAGGGCACTATATAGGTGAATTAGAGCAAATCCCTTTACCTCAATTGTTGGCTGACTTGTGTTCGCATTTATTTAGTTAGAATGCATAAAAAAAGAAAAACCTGTGTTCTTGTCTCACATAAGGTTCACATCAATTGTCCTAAAGTATTTGATGCTGTCTTTCATGTAGTCTTTCATAATTAGTAATTGTTGTTGAAGGAAATAGCAAATGTTGTGATCGTTCTGTAAAAGTAATATACCGCCGTATGTATAGATACGACCAAAATAGGGCAATTTTATATCTTATTTTGAATGTGCTTGTTGGTACATTATACACACTTACAGCGTGTAGATAAAACGATACAAGTTTTTAGGGCACTACATAGGTGAATTAGAGCAAATCCCTTTACCTCAATTGTTGGCTGACTTGTGCTCGCATTTATTTAGTTAGAATGCATAAAAAAAGAAAAACCTGTGTTCTTGTCTCACATAAGGTTCACATCAATTGTCCTAAAGTATTTGATGCTGTCTTTCATGTAGTCTTCCATAATTAGTAATTGTTGTTGAAGGAAATAGCCAATGTGATCGTTCTGTGAAAGTAATATGCCGCCGTATGTATAGATACGACCAAAACAGGGCAATATTATATCTTATTTTGAATGTGCTTGTTAGTACATTATACACACTTACAGCGTGTAGATAAAACGATACAAGTTTTTAGGGCACTATATAGGTGAATTAGAGCGAATCCCTTTACCTCAATTGTTAGCTGACTTGTGCTCGCATTTATTTAGTTAGAATGCATAAAAAAAGAAAAACATGTGTTCTTGTCTCACATAAGGGTTGTGAATGATAGGTACAATTTAAAAAAAGTTCCCCTTTTTTTAAGAGTCAAATTGTGATTTTTTTTCTACATTTAAAACACTCCCTAGTGATCCATTTAACATGTAATGGTTGTTTTGTGGTCAAAAATTTGCATAGATTATGTTATACAGACCATCTTCAAGCTGATTTCTGACCGTCTCCAGGATTCGCTGTTTTGTGGACAACATTATTTTTGTGCCTCCACTTTAACTGAGTCCTCTCCCCGCCAGTCATTTTGTAGTTTTTAGCGCTCTCATTTCGAGTCGACTGATAGACATAAGTTAGAACTCTACTTTAATATGTCTTAGAAATGGCAACTGCCACAAATGCATGTGCATCTACGAGCCAGTCTACCCCATACCAAGAGGTTAGAGAAAAATAAGGAAATAATTGATTACAACATAGTATTACAACGGCGGATTCGCAAAAAGCTCTCCGGGTAAATCGCTACCACATAAAGAGATATCTGCTGACATTGGAAAAATGTCACAAGTTGGGCAACTTACAAACGACTCGTTTGGAGGAAGAATAAGGCAAGATTGTTTTATAAATATCTCCATTATGCCTCCACGGTTTGATTTCAAATTTCTGAGACTTTTGTAGTTCCCAAATACACAAAAGCAGGAACTAATAGGTTGGTGGTTGCATATTAGGTCTGTTTTCATGATCACTGTGTGCTGCCACCTGTCTTCTTTTTGTTGCAGTGCCTGGTTTCTTTGTCACGGGGCAGAGTCACCTGCTCTCACACCTGATACTCATTTCCTTTTGCCTACTTAAGACCTTCAGTTTATTCACTTGCCGCCAGTAGTTTTCTAATGGTTCCCATGGCACATGCAACAGCAAGGGTAAGCAACAAACATGGCAGTAGAATGACCTTAAATCATAAAATGCAACCTTAACCGAGCAAAAACAATGCATTATTTATCCGAGAGAGTCTTGATACTACATTTCTTGATCCAGCTACACACAATAAGTTATAGACCTGCAAGCTTTTCTAAGTTTTCATCGATTTTGTCGTGTAGAATGATGTCTGAAGCACACGATAGTTCGATGTTTGGGAACTCCACAGGCGAATAATCCTTTATCACTTGAAAAATCTTTTTTTTTTAATAATGTACAGGGATTTATTCCATTGCATGGTTGGATTTTTACTCATATCTGCTTTTTGCAGGAAAATATAGGCTTCAGATAGTGGGTGTAGGGCTGGGCGATATATCGATATACACGATATATCGCGGGTTTGTCTCTATGCGATATAGAAAATGACTATATCGTGATATTTCAGTACACGCTTTCACGCAGTTGCTTTTAGCTTCGGGCAATACATTACAGGCTCTTCTCGCTCGTTCCTGTCTCTCCTTCTCACAGACAGAAAGCGCACCTTCTTACACACGTCAGAAACTGTCCCGTCATAAGTCACATACGTATACGCCATCACGGAGCAGAGAGCAAGCAGCATGGGTAATGTTAGCTGTGATGCTAGCAGAGCCGTACAAGTGGTGATAAAGGAGAAAGGTGTGAATGAAGGAAGAAATAATTCCCAAGAAAAACAGCAGGGGTCCATCATCTGGCGGTGGTTTGGCTTCAAGTGGGAATATGTCGAACTAACAACCGTAATTTGACAAGTGTGGTCCAAAAGCGTTGCTACCAAAAGTAGCATTACTGCTAATATGTATCATCATTTGAAAAGTCACCTGCTAGAGAATGAAGAGGGCTTGATTGATTTATTGATTGAAACTTTTATTAATAGATTGCACAGTACAGTACATATTCCGTACAATTGACCACTAAATGGTAACACCCAAATAAGTTTTTCAACTTGTTTAAGTCAGGGTCCACGTTAATCAATTCATGGTAACTGACAACTTACGCCGCATGTCAACATCTCCGTTCGGTACACAATCAAACACCATCAAAATGCCGCGGCAAACGTTTACAGATCAACACCATATGAAAAAAATTGTCAACAACAGAATTTAATACCCTCCATAGTAACCTAGCGAAGGACAGACTATTTAATTTCCTACTATGCAGCTCATTTTTATTTGACACTTAAAATGTCTCTGACAATCTTGCACTTTCTGTTTTGGAAATGACATGAATGTTTGTTCCACTGCTTAAAATGTTTTTAATAAATACCGTTTTGGTCAATTGACTTAGTTGTGATTTCCTTCTCTGCATGAAAGTTTAAAAGTAGCATATATTAATGCAGTATGAACAAGAATGTTTTAATGTAGACACATACAATCAACATACTGTTGTGATTATATGCATCAAGTGTTAATTCAAGGCCAAGGCAAATATCGAGATATATATCGTGTATTGCAATACGGCCTAAAAATATCGAGATATTAAAAAAAGGCCGTATCGCCCAGCCCTAAGTGGGTGCACTGCCTGCTGTACAACAGCCATTTAGCTTGGTTGACCACCACTGGACTGTTCACTTCCGGGAATTAATGACTTGTCGGAATACAAGCAATACCGTACAACCTGAGAGAGGACACTAAGGACAACATCCTATACCGTCCCTCTTCGCCTGATGAAAAATATCGACAGCAGCAAGAGTCTAACCATGTATTTAATCCTGCTTTTCAACCCTACCGAAGTGCCAATGTAACTCGAGGTACAAGTCACTGCTGTGAGCTCGTTTACGAAGATTACGCCTTTGCTGCTACTGTGGAAGCCCAGACCATCATATTTCCAACTGCTCCATTTGCCCTCCCAGAGAGACAGCGCTCCCACCCCCAGCTCCTCGGGTTTCTTCTTCTCCTGCTGAGACCAACAAACAGCCTGCTACTGAGAGATTTTGTGAATACCCTCAGGCTCCGAGTGCTGGAAAATATATTGAACTTTCAAGGACTTTGTTGGGGGGGGGAAGTGTCCAGGTTATTGCATTTATTGACCGGCGGGCAGAAAATTGCTTCATGGACACAAACTTTTTGGACTTGCATAAAATTGCTAAAATTAAACTTTGCTCTCCTTAGGATGTCCGGTCTTTAGATGTCCGATTGGCGAGGGTGACACACCAAACTGAGACTTTATCTTTACAGCTATCAGGTAATCTCCATAAAGCAATACACCTCTTTATCCTTCAATGTCAGTCAACCCCCATTGTATTAGGTCTCCCATCGTTTAAACTGCATAATCCCAGTACTGATTTGGGTAGAACCACCGTTCTGAATCGAAGCACCTTTGACCACACCAATTGTTTGTTTTGCACGGTTCCCTCGACCAACACACATAGCCATGTTATTAAAACCATTAATCTGTCAGGGTACGAGCCGTATATCATGACCACAAATAGTTTAGTAAAAACCATGCTCAGTCCTTTCCCCACCTCGCTCTTACCACTGTTTCATTAGACTCCTCCCGGGGCCATCATCACCTGTGGCTAGACTCTATAATGTGTCAGGTCTGGAATAGTCTACATTAAGTGACTCTTCTTTTGCGGCAGGTGTCAGTCGTCCCTCTTCCTCTCCTTTCGGGGCCATTTTGTTTTTGTCGAGACAGAGGCTGAGAGAAACTATGATTTGGGTAATAGAGAGCTGATGGCCTCCGTTTTTGCACTACAGGTGTGGAGGCACTGTTTGGAGGCAACTGCCACACCATTTCGTCACAGATCATAACGACCTGGTATAAATCAGGACCGATCAAACACTCAACTTCCGCCCAGTACGTTGGTCACTGTTTTTCGCTTTAACTTCTCTATTACCTACATACCTGACTCCCGCAACACCAAGCCCCAGGGGTGTGGACTCGAGTCACATGACTTGAACTCGAGTCAGACTCGAGTCATGAATTTGATGACTTTAGACTTGGCTTGACAAAATGTAAAAAGACTTGCAACTCGACTTAGACTTTAACATCAATGACTTGTGACTTGACTTGGACTTGAGCCTTTTGACTTGACATGACTTGCTACTTTCCCCAAAACCCAACGATTAAAAAGTTATTCAGGAGCGCTCCGTATCTTCCTTTGTGTACGCGTGTCTGTCAGCGTGTGCGCGATACTTGTCAGAACAACAGCCAATCAAATTACATCCACGTTATTTTCGTCACACAGCATTCAGCCAATCAAATTGCAGGAAAACCAACGAAGAAGATCTCTCAAACAACCCGCCAGTGAGGAAAAATTATGCCAAAAATATTTTCATTCGGGGATTAAAACTACGAGTTGGTCAACAAAAAACGATTTCCAGTATGCAAAGAATGCGGTTCGAAGATTACAGACGGAGACGCAACAACTTCCTACTTCGTTTGACATTTCAAGATGCACAATCAAGGGTAAGTTTTAAATGAAAGCTAACGTTTATTGGCTGAGTAACGTAACTTTTATTTGTTGTGTAGTTAATTCAGTGAGGCTGTAAACTCACTTCTAACGTTAGAACCATAGACATCTTATAAGTAGACGCAGCATCGACCACTACTGCCTACTGGCGCAGACGAGACGCGGGGCCGCCATCTTGGAGTGGTGATCCACTCCACTCAGTGCAATTTAATTGGCAGGAGCAATGAACTGTCAGCGCATTTAATTCATTTTACCTCACTGAATACCACTCATTTCCACCCGCTTTTTTGTCATACGTGTAGCTATGATAAAGGACACATGCTTTGGCGTGTTCATAGTTTGCTTAACAGTAATATAATATTCTTATATACTATAAGTGACCAGACGTCCGAGATCAAAACTGGGAATAATAATCCCAGAGAAGGGGGAAAAAAACGGTCAGCTATTTTTAAGTTGAAAAAACAATATGATTAAGTTATATATACATGTCTATATCCTTTTGCAGCAACAGAGAGTTTATTCTGTCTTGACACTTTGTATTGATATTTTCTATTACATTCTTCCCTTAAATAATAATGTTTACAGTGATTGTTTTATATGTATTTTTTATGTATGTTGGTTTGGACAAAAGTGTCTGCCAAATACTTAAACATATATAAACACCTGAAAGTCTTTATATGAACTAAAACCACCAATCTGTTTCACTGGATTCAGAATAAAACCAAAGTCTGTCTTAACCAACAAAGTTAGTATTTGAATATTGTTACTTGAAGACTTATTCCTGGTTACAATTAGACTGTTAAGAGAGTATTGTCTTATATTTTGCCTAAAATGAGAATGCTTCATAATCAGTGGTGGCTGGTGAATTTTGTTTTAGGTGGGGCTGAAAGTTTGTTAACCAAATACCTGTAGGGGCGGGGTCATCCTCCCCCAGAAGATTTCTTTGTGATTTTCACATACAAATATTGAAGATCTTTGCTCCTTCTCAACTCTGTGGTGATATTATTTTCACAAAATACAACCAGTTAATGTTAAATCTTACTTATGAAAAGTAAGCCCCAGAATCCTATTTTCAACAGTCCTCTCATTTGAGCAGGAAAACGCTGAACACCAGCCCGACATCTTTGTTTTCTACCTGTCAGTTTAGGCTGCTCGCTGGCACCTTGTCGCCTCTTCAAGATGGCGGCCAAATTGCTCGCGTAATAGCAGCCAATGCTGTGTCTGCTTATAAGATGTCTATGGTTATAATGTCATTGCAAACACGACAATCTGTTGCGTCCACTGCAGTTCGCTACTTTATTCATACTTTTTGTCAGGTGATTTTTTTTTAAGCGGGGTTGCATGACGTACCTACACATAAAGTTACGTTGGTGAATGCATCACACACAGTAACGCAACGTTAGACGGCGGTCAGCAGCACCGCGTATTTTAGCCACCTACAAAAAGACAGACATTGTCGAATAAAGGTCGGTTAAAATGTATACTATATTAAGAATATGTGTACATATTGCATAGGGCCCTGACATCTAAAAAGTACGACTCTGTTCATTGTTATGTTCATGTATTTGTTATGTTTTTCATGTGTATGCACACATAAACACACATAGAATATGAGATGAGATCAATGAGATAAGGTAAGAACAGGATAGAAACTGCTGTTGAACTAGTTACAATGCAATATTCCATGGAAATACAATGTTAACACATTTGTGCAAATAAGTACAGTTGCACTTGTTTTTTTAAAATGTGTTTATTCTGTAAAGGAATGAGTTAAATGTTTAAAATGACGGGTTAATAGTGCTATTATGAAGTGCAATGTCAGCACTATTTTTTTCCTGCAGTTTCAAATGCACTTGTTTTAATAAATGCATACAGCGTTTTAAAATCATACACAATCTGTGTAAATATATTAGTCTGGGGTTAAAAGGACTTGAAATGACTCGAAACTCAAAATGCAGGACTTGGGACTTGACTTGAGACTTTCCAGTCTTGACTGGACTTGACTCGGGACTTGCCTGTCTTGACTCGAGACTTGACTCGAGACTTGAGGGCAAAGACTTGAGACTTACTTGTGACTTGCAAAACAATGACTTGGTCCCACCTCTGCCAAGCCCTATGCACTCTTCAGTATTCAGATCTTCCGCCGAGGAAACCACTCCAGAGACAATCATACCTTTGGCTCGAGTGTTAGGAGCATCCAATGGGAGGTGGAGAGATGGGTGTCGGATGCCGCCTTCAAGACCAAGGTGCCTGACAACGTTCCTGCAGACAAACTATTCGTACCCAATGAACTGAGATCTGAAGTCCTGCACTGGGGACACGCGTCCAAAGTATTGGATCATCCTGGCATGAGGCGCACACTGGTGATGGAAAAAGACATCAAGGACTTTGTGAACGCCAGCACCATCTGTGCCAAAGACAAGGCCTCTCATCCTCCTACAGCTGGTCTCCTTCATGCTCTGCCTATTCCGTTACGACCATCGTTTCACATTGCTGTGTATTTAATTAGACGTCCCGGTTTCCCGAGACAACTCAACCATAATCATTGTGGTCGACCAGTTTTATAAGATGGCTCACTTAATTCCCCTGTCCAAACTACCTACTTCTTTAAAGACAACTTCTGGTGAAACACGTTTTCGGCCTATAAGTTATCCTTCAGAACCCGGTTTCGAACCGGGGACCGTAATTCGCATCTCAAGTTTGGAAGGCTTTTTGCAAGGCGTAGGCAGCAACCCAGAGCCTACAATTTGGTTATCATCCTCACTCCAACGGCCACAAGGAGCAGATAAACCAGGACATGGAGGTGGTTCTTCCCTGCAATGTAGAAATGTATTCAGGCAATAGTCCCAAAAGAGCCTTGGTCCTTGATCCTGGTTCTTCCACCTTCCTTGAGCAGAGTATGCTCATGATCTGCTGCCACCTGTCTTATTTTTGTTGCAGCACCTGTTTGTAGGTCTTTAATATATTACAAAAGCGAGGATTCAGCCTCTATACCCCAGCCTCTGAGCAGATGGAAATTGCTAAGACAAATTTGCAAAACTAGTTTTAATGTTATTTCTCTTTCCGCTGCTCCACTTTAGGGTTTGACTTGAGATGCCTGTTGCTTTTGTTCTGTCAAGAGTATCACTAAATTCTTACTTTTTTCAGCGAGGTTGTCTCCTCGTTTATTTCCACGTTCCTGCATTGCTTGCTATTTATCTCAGCCTTTCCTGCTCCTACTCATAATGTTCATGTGGAGAAGTTTGCAATTCTGTATCTTATTTTTGTCTGTTAAAGGGACCAAATTATACCCACTCTATTTTCTTGTACTTTATAGGCTGATGCATCAGCACCAACAATTTGAAATAGAAAGAGAAAAAATGTTGAAAGTGGAACTGATAATGAATGACATTATACATATAGTTGACTTTGTGCAGCCACTCTACATGTTAATGTCTGTATATGTGCACAAACCTAAATGTACCATGTGATTGACTCGAGACTTGTTCAGAATGATACATGAATGAACGACTTAAAGTTTGAACATGTGTGTGTGATTGGTTGTTTTTTCTATATGCGAGCTTCAACTAAAGGCCGATCAGTGCAGGATGCAGTCTGCCCATAGTCAGTTGGGATAGGCTTCCATGCAACCCTGAATAGGAGTATAGGTGAAAACGTATGATGTATGATTGAATATTAGAGGAATTAAAAAGCATGGTGCAGTGCATTTAATTGTCATCTCGGGCATTGGATCCTGCAGAATTTAGGTGAAGAGCTGATCTCTAGCCTTTTTTTTTTTAAATATTGACACCAAATATAGAGACACAAAAGAAAATTTTTATGTGAAAGGTGGGGGAGGAGCTTTATAGAAGTAGAGGTTGTTGAGTGAAAGTGAGGAAGAAAAGCCAGTGCTCAGGCGGCTTCAAGCGGATATTGCATGCCTTATCTGTCATCTGCAGGTCTGTGCTAATTATAGAGGCAAGAATAGTGTGTAGATGTACATGTACTGATTCAAATTGCAAAAGCGCAAACAGCCAGTAATTATAAAATTTAACAATTTTATTATCTTTATTGAATATATGTATGTGTGGTGTAGATTTTATGCAATGGAAGTTATGGAACACAACTTTTCAATATCTAATCATGCAGAAGAGCAACGGTGAGGAGACTCAACAATCAAACCCTGCACCGTATACAGTATATTTATAAAGAGATGGGAAGTTGTAAGCATACTGTAGATACTAGGGTTGTAAACTATAAATCGATGCGTCCAGTTCAATGGACCCCTCAATTGCTCTGATTCCAGCTGTGAATTTTTAGGTTAATCGAGTGTAGACACAAAGCGTAAACCATGTATTGCGCATCACAGAGAGAATTACATATTTAATAGAAACATATTTACAGTATATTTCTAGATGTAAAATTTATGCTTAACTATATACCGTAAATTACGGTCGATAAACCACTACTTTTTTCCTGCAGTTTGAACCCTGCAGCTTATAAAACAGAGCAGCTAATGTGTGGATTTTTTTCGCTGATGGCCATAATAGTTAAAAAAAACAAGCTGCGATGAGGTGGCGACTTGTCCAGGGTGTAACCCGCCTTCTACCCGAATGCACCTGAGATAGGCTCCAGCAACCCTGGCGACCCCAAAAGGGACAAGCGGTAAAAAATGGATCGATGGATGGACAAAAAAAACAAGCAAAAACACTAAAAATGTGTTTTATTGTTTGTATCATTGAGCTATTTTTTGGATGAGTTTGTGGAAGTGGAGCTTCGTTCAGTCCTCTAGCCATCTATAGTGGTACTAATCACATTGATTCTCCATTCATAACTTCAAACAATGTTTGTAAGTCTTACAGTATAACTAAAACTTTTTACACTTACTAAACCGTCCCATATGTGATGTCTGCAGGAGTGTTGCCATGCATATATTTGTATGTGCTATCATTATATAATTATAGTAAGGTAGTGTAAGATTTAAGAAGGTGAATTGTACACTTAAAAAAGCTGAGAAACTATTTTGTAGACATTTCTAAAGAACTGTATATGTCAAAATTATCACTATACATTTATGTTATTGATCAACTGGTGAAGAAACTAAAACTTATATTTGTTTTTTGTTTTCAGATGTTTTTCTTTTGGTGTAAAAACGTGGATTGTCTCTGCCACATCTTAATCCGTGCCAGATTACGGTGATCTTTTTTATATGAATGCTACTCGTTCCTGTCTTCAGATGGTGGACTGTGTTTAACGCATGCTTCTTTTGAGGTTCATAACAAACTGTAGAGCCATGACACACCACTGTGACTTGTACTCTCGGGTGGGATGGCCTTCTCTGTCCACTAGGAGACAGTGTCATTGGTACACTTATATTGACAAGGCTCTCGGGGGACTATTGCCTGATTACATTTGTACATTAAATTCACAGAGAAGTACGAACTAATGCATTGAGATCCAACGATCAGCTGTTGGTCTCTCTTCCTTTTGCTCGCACTTAACTAGGGAAAAAAGCCTTTGTCCGTGCAGCTCCTTGTGCTTGGAAAATGTTACAAAGAGACTTGAAGCTGACTGAATTTTTATCCTTAAATGCTCTTAAATCTAAACTGAGAGCATTTGAAGGAGACTCAGTTATCTGTAAACTGTTTTAATTTACGTCCATCCTGTCATTTTGATGTGTAATGTGAATGTAATTGTATTTAATTTGTTGCTGCCTCTTGGCCAAGACTCCCTTGAAAAAGAGGTTTTCAATCTCAAATGGATTTTTTTCCTGGTTAAATAAAAAAAATTCAAAACGTGGTCATGTTATGATGTTGGATTAGTACAAATTAAGATATGTCAGGTAAATGTTGTCAAAATAATTTACAGGGTTAAAGCCCTTTTTTTTTCAAGTTTGTGCTGGTTTCTGATCATGATCATTATGGATGCTTTAAATGAGGGGTGCCTGCATTTTTTGTCTCCAAGGGTCGAAGAGAAAAGGTGCCAAGGAGCCATGAACCAAACACAGAGATTTTAGGCGTACAACCGACCATGAGTAAGGAGTTTAGTCTCATACCGGCATATATAAGGGAGTGGAGATTTTTTAGCGTAGGAGGTAACTAGTTAGCCTTATGGACATGCTATCAATGACTTTGTCAGCTTTATAGAAAGGTCAGTATAACTCTGTAAGGACAAACAAAACAATTCGGCAGGCCAGATTTGCACCACATTGGGCTAGGGTTGGACTTAGGTTTCCCCTGATTTAGATGCTTAGGGGTAATCACTAAAAAACAATCAATCAATGTTCTTTCCTTTTGTTGTTCTTTAGAGGCTTCTCTCCCAACAGAAGAGCTCAGTGGGTAGAAATTAGACAGCCTCCAGGAAGCATCTAAACTTGTCTTAGAAAGGTACTGAAAGTGTTACTATATCTTGAGCAATAGCGGCTGCTGGTCTTTCAAGTAGAGGAAGCTATTTCCAGCTACTGTGGAAACACAAATGCAGTCTTCAAATACAGATAAGAAAATATATAGATGTTATATTCTACAAAGAAAACTTAACTTAGAATTGTAGACTTGTCCATATTACCTCCGAACAACAGTGTGGTACTTTAAAAATGCTCTGGTAGTGGTTCGTTTTTCAAGACCGCTGATTCGCTTGTTTTGCAGTCAATCAAAAAGGGATTCGGCCTCAGACAGATCATACAATCATCATATAGAAGCTTAGCGTCAAAGCCAACTGAGTCCAAGTCCACTTTGCATACATACTGTCCAGAGATACTCAGCTTCCAATGGGCCAAACAAATGACTGTCTAGATTGGCTGCATTGGAACAACCCACTCTATGCTCCCCCGCTGAAGTCAATGGAAACTCAGCTTCAACACTGTTTATTGCACTGTGACGTTACCACAATAAATGAGAAAGTTGTCAGCTGTAGCGAAAGTAGCTAATTATGAACAAATGTTGAACGCAGTCCAGCGCATAATTAGTCAATGTAATCTAAACACAGAAGTACTTATTTGACCACTTTTATGACATTTTAGGGGAAGCTCTTGTAGTCTTAAAACCATCGCCACTGATCTTGAGCCATATTGACAAGAGGCTGCCAGTTGTGCCTGTCAAAGAATACCGTTGTTTACTAAAAGGCTTGTCGCTTACTATACAAACACTATTGATGGTAAAAAAAAAAAAAAAATGTTGGCAAATTTTTAGATTTTTTTTTCACAGCGTATCTACATACTACATAATTCTCTTCAAAAGAGCAATACATTCATAATATTTGGCATGAAGTCAATCTGACACGCAATGCATAATACATTAACTAAAGTCGTGTCTCTGAAACAACAAAAAAATGTAACATACAGAGCCAAAATATCCGTCTTGTTAAATCAAGCTGAGCAAAATATTGATATGGTAAGCCTCTACTTTCCTTTGAATATTCTGTGTCTAGTAGTACAATTTCCAATATTTATACCTTGTTTCAAGTTCTTTAAGGTTCAGAGAATGAAACAAAAACTATGTTTCTTCATGTATATTCCTCAGTTCCCAGAAGTGTCTGGCTAAACTTACTTTTGGTATACCTACCTCCTTTATGCAAACTTAAGAGAAAACAAGCTGTGTTGTAAAATAGACATTTTATATACATATGAGACCATTTTTTAAATCTTGTTTAATTCATGAGATTTTCTTACCGGCTGTACTTAAGCAGAGCTCCTCATCACTGTTATCCTGACAGTTGTCCTGGCCGTTACACAGGAAGCTGCGGTCTACACAGCGCCCATTTCGACACTTGAAGCGCGTCTCAGAGCACACCAAGGGGTTGCCAGCTGCAAATAAGAGCAGAGATTGAGGGACATTAAATATGCAAGGTTAATTAATAGATAGAGAGAGAGAGAGAGAGAGAGAGAGAGAGAGAGAGAGAGAGAGAGAGAGAGAGAGAGAGAGAGAGAGAGAGAGAGAGAGAGAGAGAGAGAGAGAGAGAGAGAGATAGAGATAGAGATAGAGATAGAGATAGAGATAGATAGATAGATAGATAGATAGATAGATAGATAGATAGATAGATAGATAGATAGATAGATAGATAGATAGATAGATAGATGGATAGATGGATAGATGGATAGATAGATAGATAGATAGATAGATAGATAGATAGATAGATAGATAAATAGATAGATAGATAGAGAGATAGATAGATAGATAGATAGTACTTTGATTCCTTCAGGAGAGTTCCTTCAGGAAAATTTTAATGTCATTAATTACATATTGATATCGCTGCTATAGATGCTTTAAAATGGACTATGTTAGCACACTGAGTAATAGCGATGTGACATTTGCAAACACATCAAAGGAAACGTAGCAGAATTTGGATTCACTTTTCTGGTTATTTGTTCTTCTGTGAACAAAGGTGGGTAGTAACGCACTACATTTATTCCCTTACATTTGCTCAAGTACATTTTTGGTTAATATTGAAGTCACAATATGTATATAGAGTATTGTTGGCAGGTTTTGGATGGTTATTTAAAGGGTTTTGAAATTAAGAGCCTCCATTGACTACATTGTTAGCGAGCATTTTATGTATTGAATCTTCTTACGACTTGGAATACATTAAAAAAAAAGGAAAAACATACTGTATGTGTTCATGTCTTATATAATAACTGTGAATGGTAGACAGTACATTTTCACTAATTTTTGCATATTTCCAGTATGACTGATCTGGTGTTATGGTCAGAGTACAGAAGTGTTACTCCAGTGACGTCAATCTACAGAAATTACTAAAGACGTTCGGAATGGAATATTTACAATGGCTGACTGGATTTGGGGCATTTTGTGATGTTTAGACAGTATGTTCACATTGTAAATACAATTGGATATGATTCAATGGTAACAATGAAACCCAATTAAAAGTAACCTTTTTTTTCCACTCTACTGGTACTTTGAAAACATGCAAAGATTCCAGCTACGTCCGTTTCTTTTCATATATGCAATGGCTTAAGACTGAGCCATTCATTTCTAACGGCGTGCATGTTTTGTCATGAAAACCATTTAATTAAATTTTAACTGCGTTAAGGTGCACTGATATGTTCCTTTCAACCTCATATTCAAGCACTGCAGGAGACTCCACATTAATGTCAAACTAACTGTAACAATGGGTTGACTTATTAATAAACATTTCCATAACTGTAAACTGAATTAGTGAAGTGAATTACATTTACAGTATACAGTGCTTTTTCTGTAGTGACTCAAAGCGCTTAACATTGAGAAAATCTGCATTAAAGCTACTGTTCATGTACACCACTGTGTGTGACACTGGGAGAAAGATGGGTGAAGTGTCTTGCCTACGGCAGGGACCAAAGATGGTGGAAGCTGGATTTGAACCAGGAACCATCAAGTTTCTACCGGTTGAGCCATGCCGCCCCCAAATTATGATCTATCATTGTAATAATTTATTTTGTCACAGCATAATGTTGATTAGCATCTAAACCCCACATACATACAGTATCTGAGATATGTCATTTGCGGTTAATTTTATACAGGCTAACGTATTTTTAATAACGTGGTAGTTCGCCATCCCTGCTAGTGTTGTGTGAGACTTACTGCAGTTTTCCTCATCGCTCCCATCAGGACAGTCACTGAAACCATTACATCGGAAGCGTCCAATGATGCAGTGGACCCCATTCGCACAGGCAAAGAATGTTGGGCCACACTTGGATTTGACTTTTGCTGAAAGAATGGGTGGGAGGAAGAAGAAGTAAAAACGTCAATTAGTTTGTAATTTGAGATAAGTAACATTAAATCACAAAAAAAACATTTAGGTTTGATTGACATAAATTAGGTGCAATGATTCACCACACCACTATCTCAATGCATTGTTTTATTTGAACTCTGGTTAGTTCTCCCGGTTGTTGGAGTTCATTTGGTCAGGTGGTAACAGTAACCAGGCCTCTAATTTAAATTTTTTAAGGTCAAGGCAAGTCTTGCCTTAAAGGAGGACTCTTATTATAGGTTAGAAGGGCACCAAGGCAAAGGTGTTTGTCATTGTTGTTTACTATGGTTTCACTAAATGGCACAGGTTTATGACAGTGTTGGCATTGTTTATACGGCCACCCTTAGTGTGACATGTATGGCTGTTGACAAGTATGCTCTTCATTCACTTGTATATGTATGTTCATAATCAACACAAACATTAGAATTAGGGGTGTTGGAAAAAATTTATTCGAATACGAATCGAATACGTTGTGCGATTCAGAATCAAATCTCATTTTTTAAAAATCGATTTAAAAAAATATATATAGATTTTTTTTTTCAATCGATCCAAAAAAACAATACACAGCAATACCATAACAATGCAATCCAATTCCAAAACCAAACCTGACCCAGCAACACTCAGAACTGCAATAAAGACACAAACACGACACAAAACAAACCAAAAGTAGTGAAACAAAAATTAATATTATCAACAACAGTATCAATATTAGTTATAATTTCAGCATAGCAGTGATTAAAAATCCCTCATTGACATTATCATTAGATATTTATAAAAATTAAAAAAAGAACAATAATGTCACAGTGGCTTACACTTGCATCGCATCTCATAAGCTTGACAACACACTGTGTCCAATGTTTTCACAAAGATAAAATAAGTCATATTTTTGGTTCGTTTAATAGTTAAAACAAATTTACATTATTGCAATCAGTTGATAAAACATTGTCCTTTACAATTATAAAAGTTTTTTTTTTTTTAAATCTACTACTCTGCCTGCATGTCAGCAGACTGGGGTAGATCCTGCTGAAATCCTATGTATTGAATAAATACAGAATCGTTTTGAATCGGAAAAATATCGTTTTTGAATTGAGAATCTAATCGAATCGAATCGAAAAAAATCGATATATTATCAAATCGTGACCCCAAGAATCGATATTGAATCCAATCGTGGGACACCCAAAGATTCACAGCCCTAATTAGAATTGATCTTGGCCATGGAAGATGGCATTTATTCTTGACTTTCTCTACTAAAGATCACTAGAAGTCCATTCAACGCTAAATTCCTTTTGCTTCGAGGGAATATTTCCGGAGCAAAGGCTGTGTTGTTTGTCTGCCATGGTAATCAAGTCGAATAACGCTAATGCTCATGCCCCCGACTTTGTGTTGCCTAAAATTCATTAATAAATGACGGGGTTTCAGCAATTATAAAAGTAGACGGTATAACTAACAGTCTGGCAACCGTCTGTAATTTTAGACCATTTCATCCCTAGTCCATTATAGAGTAAAAAGGCAAGGGCGGTCACAGCATGTTGTTGCTGCAAATGTTGGTAATTTTTTTACGGCATTACGGCAAATGAGAGAGCGGTCGCGGCATTTGTCCCAGTTGCCGTGCTTAAGTTCGAGCCCTGAGTAACCAAACATGGATGCGGACCAACCAAAGCAATCCTTGGCTATCTTGGAAATGTGGTTTTGGCACGCTTCTGCTCAAACTTTGGTATGGTTCATGTTGAAGAATAATTACAACTGTATTTTGATCTGCTCCAATTGGTAAATTAACCCTCCATCCATCCATTTTCTACCGCTTATTCCTTTTCGGGGTCACGGGGGGCGCTGGCGCCTATCTCAGCTACAATCGGGCGGAAGGCGGCGTACACCCTGGACAATTCGCCACCTCATCGCAGGGCCAACACAGATAGACAGACAACATTCACACTCACATTCACACACTAGGGCCAATTTAGTGTTGCCAATCAACCTATCCCCAGGTGCATGTCTTTGGAGGTGGGAGGAAGCCGGAGTACCCGGAGGGAACCCACGCATTCACGGGGAGAACATGCAAACTCCACACAGAAAGATCCCGAGCCTGGATTTGAACCCAGGTCTGCAGGAACTTCGTATTGTGAGGCAGACGCACTAACCCCTCTGCCACCGTGAAGCCCAAATTAAATTAACCCAAAAACAGCATAATAGTAAAGTGAACAGATACAACCAGTCACTTGCCAATCTTTAATGTATTAGCAGTTAGCAAATTGTAAACATACCGTACTCTAGCAGCGCCACGTCTTTTCAAATGTGACGTCTGCAAGTATACTTAGTCATTTATTTTTGAGATGCCGACTTCTGACATTAAAAATCCGATAGGATCATTTTGGAGCGAGTGAAACGAATGTCAGAGGTCAATAATTAATCCTTGCAAAGCATCAAACTGCTGCTGGGTTTTGGAGACCAATTAAATAGCCAATGTAGACCTGTCATGCCAGTATAAATGACAAGGAAAGCCATATATAGTAGCATACCTCTGCAACAATGGCATGCCAAACATCAGATAGAGAACACAATGGAAAAGGTTTTATCTTTTAGGTCAGGATTTATAAATGCCAGATGTCCTCTTGACCTAACTCAGACAAACTGATCTTTTGTGGCTTAGAATGGAAGTGTGATATATTTAAGGACAAACATTGGGAAATAAACCACCTTGTATTATTATATTTGATTATAAACTTAACGGTATAATGACACATGATATGTGATTGCATAATTCAATGTAAGTAAGTTGTAAATGCTATCCGTCCATTTTGAGCTGTAGCCTGTCACAGCTGACTTTGGGCAAAACGTGAGGTTGGTAATACAATGTATCAAAAGCTAACATTAAAAATGTTAAATTACATTTAAATATCAACAGAAAGTTGGCATTGCGATTGGTATATTACGGGCTAGTGTTTGTCTGGACCCCGGGATGCAGAGACGGTAGGCATAGTGCAAGTAAAAGTGTTTTTTCGTCGGGACCCAGGATGGACCGCTCGCCTGTATCTGTTGGGGACATCTCTACGCTGCTGATCCGCTGGAGATGGTTTCCTGTGGACGGGACTCTCGCTGCTGTCTTGGATCCGCTTGAACTGAACTCTCGCGGCTGTGTTGGAGCCACTATGGATTGAACTTTCACAGTATCATGTTAGACCCGCTCGACATCCATTGCTTTCGGTCCCCTAGAGAGGGGGGGTTGCCCACATCTGAGGTCCTCTCCAAGGTTTCTCATAGTCAGCATTGTCACTGGCGTCCCACTGGATGTGAATTCTCTCTGCCCACTGGGTGTGAGTTTTCCTTGCCCTTTTGTGGGTTCTTCCGAGGATGTTGTAGTCGTAATGATTTGTGCAGTCCTTTGAGACATTTGTGATTTGGGGCTATATAAATAAACATTGATTGATTGATTGATTTTATAACCAAAACTAGTGCACAAAAATGCAAAATACACACATTACGCATAAGGAAAGCTGTGTTGCATTAAAGTTAAAAGCACAATGACTCAGCCTCATTCAGAGGACAGTGCTGGCATTAAGTGCATTCTAATTGGCAACCAGGAACCGGTGTGTCTTGATTGTCAAACAGGAAAAGATAAGGGTGCCAGCACTCAGACAGGGAAGCAGTGGCAAAAAGCAGACACACAGGAAATGGCAACATAATTAGGAGCGCTCGACAGGAAAACAACTGAATACCAGGAACTGATAATAATTAAATTGAGAGAACTTTCAACCTTTTATTGTTCTAATTAACAGTGCTTACAAAGAACAAAAAGGAATTTTAACAAATACTTTAAACCTTATCAAAAATGGGATATTCTTCTCCTCAGTATGTTTATCATGACTGACTTAATCATCTATTACAAGAACTGCTGTATTAATCATTCACTGATGTCATTGTGTTAGAAAAAGAAGACAGTAAATGAACGTATGTATTTGTAAACACTGAAGTGGGAAAGAGGTAGGATTAAATAAGCTTTGCTTCTTCCTACTCCTTTTCGGATAGGATGTAAAGAGAAATAAAGTGAAATTCTTTGATATATTATACTGTAAGGGTGTTCATGTTTGAAATAAACTAAAAAAAAGGAAAAAGAAATACAGAAAGAAAAGAACATGGTATTTATCCATGGCCAAAATATATTGGATTTTCTTGGGTCTGAGAAAGTTGAGATAGTGTTCTGTAGGCTGAGTTTAACTTTAATTTAGAGTTCTAAAAGTTAATTACACTATAAGTAAGTAAAAAAAAAAACAACACTTGCTAATTGGCCTGGTAAACATTTTAAACCGAGTCAGCCAACAGGCCGCCTGTTTCACTTTAACATACAGTATATCACAGAATGACAAGGGAGTAGATGTCTCATACTGTATATTGAAATATTAACATTCCCAAATGCTCCTCTCTGAGCTGCTACCTTACCGTGGTAGAGGAGTTTGCGTGTCCCAATGATCCTAGGAGCTATGTTGTCTGGGGGTTTTCATGCCCCCTGGTAGGGTCTCCCAAGACAAACAGGTCCTAGGTGAGTGATCAGACAAAGAGCAGCTCAAAGACTTCTATGGAATTACAACGAAATGAACCCAGATTTCCCTCGCCCGGACGTGGGTCACCGGGGCCCCGCTCTGGAGCCAGGCCCGGAGTTGGGGCACGATGGCGAGCGCCTGGTGGTCGGGCCTGTTCCCATGGGGCCCGGCCGGGCACAGCCCGAAGAGGCAACGTGGGTCATCCCTCCAATTGGCTCACCACTCATAGGAGGGGCCATAGAGGTCGGGTGCATTGTGAGCTGGGCGGCAGCCGAAGGCAGGGCACTTGGCGGTCCGATCCTCGGCTACAGAAGCTAGCTCTTGGGACGTGGAACGTCACCTCACTGGGGGGGAAGGAGCCTGAGCTAGTGCGCGAGGTAGAGAAGTTCCGGCTGGATATAGTCGGACTCACCTCGACGCACAGCAAGGGCTCTGGAACCAGTTCTCTCGAGAGGGACTGGACCCTCTTCCACTCTGGCGTTGCCGGCAGTGAGAGGCGACGGGCTGGGGTGGCAATTCTGGTTGCCCCCCGGCTCAAAGCCTGTACGTTTGAGTTCAACCCAGTGGACGAGAGGGTAGCTTCCCTTCGCCTTCGGGTGGGGGGACGGGTCCTGACTGTTGTTTGTGCTTACGCACCAAACAGCAGTTCAGAATACCCACCCTTTTTGGGTACACTCGAGGGAGTACTGGAAAGTGCTCCTCCGGGTGATTCCCTTGTCCTACTGGGAGACTTCAACGCTCATGTTGGCAACGACAGTGAAACCTGGAGAGGCGTGATTGGGAAGAATGGTCGCCCGGATCTAAACCCGAGTGGTGTTTTGTTATTGGACTTTTGTGCTCGTCACAGTTTGTCGATAACAAACACCATGTTCAAACATAAGGGTGTCCATATGTGCACTTGGCACCAGGACACCCTAGGCCGCAGTTCCATGATCGACTTTGTAGTTGTGTCATCGGATTTGCGGCCTTATGTTTTGGACACTCGGGTGAAGAGAGGGGCGGAGCTTTCTACCGATCACCACCTGGTGGTGAGTTGGCTGCGATGGTGGGGGAGGATGCCGGACAGACCTGGCAGGCCCAAGCGCATTGTGAGGGTCTGCTGGGAACGTCTGGCAGAGTCTCCTGTCAGAGAGAGTTTCAATTCACACCTCCGGGAGAACTTTGAACATGTCACGAGGGAGGTGCGGGACATTGAGTCCGAGTGGACCATGTTCCGAACCTCTATTGTCGAGGCGGCTGATTGGAGCTGTGGCCGCAAGGTTGTTGGTGCCTGTCGTGGCGGTAATCCCAGAACCCGTTGGTGGACACCAGCAGTGAGGGATGCCGTCAAGCTGAAGAAGGAGTCCTATCGGGTTCTTTTGGCTCATAGGACTCCGGAGGCAGTGGACGGGTACCGACGGGCCAAGCGGTGTGCAGCTTTAGCGGTCGCGGAGGCAAAAACTCGGACATGGGAAGAGTTCGGGGAAGCCATGGAAAACGACTTCCGGACGGCTTCGAAGCAATTCTGGACCACCATACGGCGCCTCAGGAAGGGGAAGCAGTGCACTATCAACACCGTGTATGGTGCGGATGGTGTTCTGCTGACTTCGACTGCGGATGTTGTGGATCGGTGGAGGGAATACTTCGAAGACCTCCTCAATCCCACCAACACGTCTTTCTTTGAGGAAGCGGTGCCTGGGGAATCTGTAGTGGACTCTCCTATTTCTGGGGCTGAGGTCGCTGAGGTAGTTAAAAAGCTCCTCGGCGGCAAGGCCCCGGGGGTGGATGAGATCCGCCCGGAGTTCCTTAAGGCTCTGGATGCTGTGGGGCTGTCTTGGTTGACAAGACTCTGCAGCATCGCGTGGACATCGGGGGCGGTACCTCTGGATTGGCAGACCGGGGTGGTGGTCCCTCTCTTTAAGAAGGGGGACCGGAGGGTGTGTTCCAACTATCGTGGGATCACACTCCTCAGCCTTCCCGGTAAGGTTTATTCAGGTGTACTGGAGAGGAGGCTTCGCCGGATAGTCGAACCTCGGATTCAGGAGGAACAGTGTGGTTTTCGTCCTGGTCGTGGAACTGTGGACCAGCTCTATACTCTCGGCAGGGTTCTTGAGGGTGCATGGGAGTTTGCCCAACCAGTCTACATGTGCTTTGTGGACTTGGAGAAGGCATTCGACCGTGTCCCTCGGGAAGTCCTGTGGGGAGTGCTCAGAGAGTATGGGGTATCGGAATGTCTTATTGTGGCAGTCCGCTCCCTGTATGATCAGTGTCAGAGCTTGGTCCGCATTGCTGGCAGTAAGTCGGACACGTTTCCAGTGAAGGTTGGACTCCGCCAAGGCTGTCCTTTGTCACCGATTCTGTTCATAACTTTTATGGACAGAATTTCTAGGCGCAGTCAAGGCGTTGAGGGGTTCCGGTTTGGTGGCCACGGGATTAGGTCTCTGCTTTTTGCAGATGATGTAGTCCTGATGGCTTCATCTGGCCGGGATCTTCAGCTCTCACTGGATCGGTTCGCAGCCGAGTGTGAAGCGACCGGAATGAGAATCAGCACCTCCAAGTCCGAGTCCATGGTTCTCGCCCGGAAAAGGGTGGAGTGCCATCTCCGGGTTGGGGAGGAGACCCTGCCCCAAGTAGAGGAGTTCAAGTACCTAGGAGTCTTGTTCACGAGTGGGGGAAGAGTGGATCGTGAGATCGACAGGCGGATCGGTGCGGCGTCTTCAGTAATGCGGACGTTGTATCGATCCGTTGTGGTGAAGAAGGAGCTGAGCCGGAAGGCAAAGCTCTCAATTTACCGGTCGATCTACGTTCCCATCCTCACCTATGGTCATGAGCTTTGGGTCATGACCGAAAGGATAAGATCACGGGTACAAGCGGCCGAAATGAGTTTCCTCCGCCGGGTGGCGGGGCTCTCCCTTAGAGATAGGGTGAGAAGCTCTGCCATCCGGGAGGAGCTCAACGTAAAGCCGCTGCTCCTCCACATCGAGAGGAGCCAGATGAGGTGGTTCGGGCATCTGGTCAGGATGCCACCCGAACGCCTCCCTAGGGATGTGTTTAGGGCACGTCCAGCTGGTAGGAGGCCACGGGGAAGACCCAGGACACGTTGGAAAGACTATGTCTCCCGGCTGGCCTGGGAACGCCTCGAGATCCCCCGGGAAGAGCTAGACGAAGTGGCTGGAGATAGGGAAGTCTGGGCTTCCCTGCTTAGGCTGCTGCCCCCGCGACCCGACCTCGGATAAGCGGAAGATGATGGATGGATGGATGGACATGTCAAATGCAGGGGGGAAATATTTCAGTAAACAACAATGCAGTGGACAAGAGTTTTAGTTATTTCAAGTGAATGGGTTATACTTGTATAGCGCTTTTTTACCCGTTTAAGGAACTCAAACACTATTCCCACATTCACACACACATTCACACACTGGTGTGCAGTGGCAATTATATTTGGCAAAGCAGGAGGGATAATCACAGCATCCAAAGGGATTTCGAGCGCCCCTCTTCAGCATAAAAAGTAATCGGTAGAATAAGGAAGAAAACCGGGCTTCTGTCCAATATGTGCATATAGGTACTCTGTTTGTTTACCTGGGCAGAACAGCCTTAACCACCCAAAGCTCATTAGGCACGGTATATCATGCTTATCTGTGTCAAGGGAGGAAACGGAGCATAAGAGAGACAAAAACAAACTGTTTTTAGATAACAAGTTTTACATGCTTTCACTGACTGTATCTTTTTATTTTCGTTCCCAAACACATTTACCATTGACTGATTTTTCTTGGGAGAGCAGACTACAGAAACCCAGTGATTCACCTCCTGTCTCATCTGCATCCTCATTACCACCTATGCTGTTGGCAGGAATAATCTGACCCAGTGTTTGTGCTGCTAATTAACTCAAAAGTCATATGAAGGGCAAGCTCATGAAGAGAAATTTGTGCGTGGGAGAGGCAGCCAAACAATAGGATGGAGCTTCAGCATCACATGTATTTGGGGACGCAAAGCGATGAGCTGGATTCACAACAAATAATAATTACCACATGCAGGTTTATTGTAGAGGACATGGGAAAACACATGTCACATTAACTTTCATTTGTTCATAATTTGCAGGTGTGTGTAACTTCACACTCAGCACATTAAGCATTCAAGTTGGACAATATGGACATGCTTGCAGTGACGGATACAACATATGCAAGAGAATAAGGGAAAGTGACTTTCTTATATTGCTATGTTTCATCATGATTCGGAGGGGTGGGTATCAGAAAACATGAATAAATCAAGGAAGCACAGAAAACAAATGCTATTTTAAACTGGATAGGCCAGAGGGGTGATTTCAACCCACACACCAAATCAGCAAATATGTAGACCTCACTAACTACCATATATCTTTTGGTACATACTGTAATTATAGGCACTGACACACATCCTGTACAACACTGAATGTGTTCCATGATTCAATTCAAATAATAATGATACACTTTGGGCCGGATTTTACTAAGGTCCAAATACCTCGCGCTAAATAGAGTGAGTAATATATAGCACACATATAACAAGTGTGTATTATGAGTGGGCGTGTTGCATGTGATCTACCAACACTGCTTCCTGGGAAGCTGAAGCTGTGGTGCTTTTAGTTTGGACTGCTGCCCCGTCTCATGTGGCCAATTTCCATCTATGAGGTCACTCTATCCCATGCTAATCGGCTGGTGAATGCACAAGTAAGGAAATGGCTTGGACTGCCGACATGTCTTAGCAGCAAAGGCCTGTAGAGCAATGGAGCCCTCTTCCTGCCGATGTCAAGCGGGGTAGATTAGTACAAATGTGCCAAATCAAGGCTGGAAATGACTCTCACAGAATCCCGGGACCCATTCGTCAGAAGTGCTGCTCCAACCCTAGCGGCAGGGAGGAAAATGAATCCCTTCTGCAGCAGTTGCATTGGCAAAGACTGCCCTCAGACACCGGGATATAGTGTGGCAGAGGGGGCCATGGTTTGGAAGCAACAGTACACACGTATCAAAAGGCAACTGTAACCGAACTGCAGCACATGGTGGTGGAGGAAGTGCGCCACCAGGGGGTAGCAGCCAGGTGTGCCAAGGGAGTGTCCCAAGACCAGCAAGGCTGCTGGATGAAGTGGGAGGGTGTGGAGAGGAGAAAAATCACATGGAATTAAATTTGGTGCATGGAGCCTAATAGGCTAAGTTTCATTATTAGAGCCACACATAAATATACAAATACACACACATACATATATATATATATATATTTTTTTTTTTAAATATATATATATATATATATATATATATATATATATATATATATATATATACAAATATTATATTATATATATATATATATATATATATATATATATATATATATATATATAGATAGATAGATATATACACACACATGTATACATATATATATCCATTCATCCATTTTCTTTCGCTTATCTGAAGTCGGGTCACGGGGGCAGCAGCCCAAGCAGAGAAGCCCAGACTTCCCTCTCCCCAGCCACTTCATCCAGCTCCTCCCGGGGGATTCCGACGCGTTCCCAGGCCAGCCGGGAGACATAGTCTTGGGTCTTCCCCGTGGCCTCCTGTCGGTTGGACATGCCCTAAACACCTCCCTAGGGAGGCGTTCGGGTGGCATCCTGAGCAGATGCCCAAACCACCTCATCTGGCTCCTTTCAATATATATATATATATATATACATACAAATATTATATATATATATATATATATATATATATATATATATATATATATATATATATATATATATATAGATAGATAGATAGATAGATAGATATATACACACACATGTATACATATATATATCCATTCATCCATTTTCTTTCGCTTATCTGAAGTCGGGTCACGGGGGCAGCAGCCCAAGCAGAGAAGCCCAGACTTCCCTCTCCCCAGCCACTTCATCCAGCTCCTCCCGGGGGATTCCGAGGCGTTCCCAGGCCAGCCGGGAGACATAGTCTTGGGTCTTCCCCGTGGCCTCCTGTCGGTTGGACATGCCCTAAACACCTCCCAAGGGAGGCGTTCGGGTGGCATCCTGAGCAGATGCCCAAACCACCTCATCTGGCTCCTTTCAATGTGGAGGAGCAGCGGCTGTACTTTGAGCTACCCCCGAATGGCAGAGCTTCTCACCCTATCTCTAAGGGAGGGACCCACCACCCGGCGGAGGAAACTCATTTCTGCCGCTTGTACCCGTAATCTTGTCCTTTTGATCATAACCTAACGCTCATGACCATAGGTGAGGATGGGAACGTAGATCGACCGGTAAATTGAGAGCTTTGCCTTCCGGCTCAGCTCCTTCTTCACCACAACCGATCGACACAGCGTTCGCATTACTGAAGACGCCGCACCGATCCGCCTGTTGATGTCACGATCCACTCTTCCCTCACTCATGAACAAGACTCGGAGGTACTTGAACTCCTCCACTTGGAGCAAGATCTCCTCCCCAACCTGGAGATGGCACTCCACTCTTTCCCGGGCGAGAACCATGAACTCAGACCTGGAGGTACTGATTCTAATCCAAGTCGCTTCACACTCTCTATATATGATATCACACAAATATTTACACTAATAATACACTCACTATATATATATATATATATATATATATATATACATACATACATACATACATACATGTGTGAGGCTCTAATAAGGAAACTGGTGAATGCAAAAGTGAGGAAATTGCTTGGACTGCCAACATGGCTTAGCAGCGTAGGCCTGTATGGCACGCACACACACACACACACATACATATATACACATATATATACATATATATATACATATACATATATATATATATATATATATATATACACACACACATATAATATATATATATATATACAGTATACATATATTTATTAGGACTGTCAAAGTCTGCAATTAACGCACGCGCGCCCTTTTTGACCCTCGGACCATGCCGTAGTGGGGGAAACTTGGCTGCAGTTTACTTGATGAACCACAAGCCATCAGAAATGTACAAAGAAAAGGACACATTATAGAAATATCAGGTTCAAAGCCATGGCAAGTTGTTTTTCAACAAGAATATACTCTTTTTCGCAGAGGGGACATCCCTGCAGTAAATGTCTGCTGCGCGTGTTGTTTAGAGGTGGGTGGTGCTTCACTTCCGTGTTTACATTACAGTTAAGGTGCATCGATAACATACCATTTAGATTGTTACTGTGACTGCTTTGGTAAGTATGACAGCATAAGAGCTTAACAGAAATGAATACCGGTCGGAAGGAAGTTGAAAGAGACTTTTTTTTTTATAGCTAACAGTCTATCCACCATCAAAACATGTGACGACACTTTCTCAAACCAATCACACACTTTTCTGGCTTTAAAATAAAAGTGCAACGCTATTGCTGGGTCGCATATGACGTCACATAGGTTTTTCTTTGCGGCTTATTTCACACGATGATCAAGCAGCTTGAGCGTCGTCATTAAAAGTATGTTTGCCCTTTATGTGTTGAGCTGTTTTAAGAGCATATTTAATATTAGATATATAATATTAAATTGTAAACACATTTCATTAAAGCACATTAATTGTCAATTCATGGTGGTAAAATTTGAAAATGATCTCTCTGGGGTAGGGTTTGATTTCAGATGAATTTTGAACATAAGATAATATATAATGTAAGCGCCATTTGCTACGAAAGGCATATTCATATTTATGTTATTGTTATGTGTATTTTAACAAGTAGAGTTAAAAGATATAATTTAATTTCAAGGAATATGTGCAGTTTAAGTGAACAGTTCTGGTGTAATTGTAACTGTACTTTAATTGGAAGGTTTGCGATTTCCGACTGCATGTGAATTGAACAGGAAATGATCCATCCATCCATCCATCAATTTTCTACCGCTTGTCCCTTTTGGGGTGCCGTGGGGTCGCCGGAGCCTATCTCAGCTGCATTCGTGCGATAGGCGGTGTACACCCTGGACAACTCGCCACCTCATCGTAAGGGCCAACACAGACAGAAAACATTCACACTCACATTCACACACTAGGGAGAATCAACCTATACCCAGGTGCATGTTTTTGGAGGTGGGAGGAAGACGGAGTACCCGGAGGGAACCCACGCAGTCACGGGGAGAACATGCAAACTCCACACAGAAAGATCCTGAGCTCGGGATTGAACCCAGGACTACTCAGGACCTTCGTATTGTGAGGCAGATGCACTAACCCCTCTACCACGGTGCTGCCCACATGAAATGATGTTTAATGTAAATCGGTTCTGTGACTTAAAAAAAAAGTTGATGGCTACAAGGGAGCATAACGGTTGTTTTACCATATGAGCTGACACCCAGCCGACTTAACGAAAAACACCAAATCTCATGTCATCACTTCTGAAGTGGTTGTTAGAGCTATACTTCGCGGACAGGAGGTAGCTGGTCGAAATAGCCACTACATCAAGTAGGACAGCCAGCTATTGAAGAACGACGACAGCCACAGTCCCTATTAAGACGTCGCAAGAAGGAAAGTAAGACCATTATTTTTTGGACAAAAGAAGACATCAAAGAAGTGTTGATCTTGCTAAGATCGAAATAGCCATGATATGTACTTTAATTATAACCATAACATACATTCAAAGGAGTTAACGCACCCACTCAAAACACTACACCTGTGTCGCCCAGGGACTCATTACATTGAAAGCCTATCACTTTCACTGCATACAGCCAAGCAGATCTCTATTCAACCAATCAAATGATGTTTTAATCAAAATAAAAAAGTAAGACAATCTATGAAATAATTACACCTGTCAAACGATTAAAATATTTAATCAAGATTAATTGCATTGTTCATAGTTAACTCAAAATTAATCGCAACATCGCAGATAAATATATTTTTTTATCATTAATGACTATACACACCATAAAGCGACATTTTAAGTTTTGATACAATGACTGGACAATTAGTTTGCCTCTTTGAAATGCGGTTTAAACATTTTTTTTTAAGAGCTCAACACAAACCGGACGCCTACAAAGATAAAAAAAAAAAATACCTGCAATATGATGGTTTCTTGCCAGATTTTGTATTTTGAAGGAATACAGTATTTATATTCCTGCTGTAGAAGCAACTGCATTCAGAAGAGGAGCAACACCATTATTGGATATCAGTTTCACCCATTAATAACACAAAGTGTGGATTGTTCTGATCATGGTTTGAAGATGTTTGGTGTTGTAATGTATTCTGTACATTACATGTTGTACAAGTTAATGGTCGTCAGATTGCTACATGAAATGTCTTAACCTTCTCTAATAAAATTTAATATTCAGCCTGTTAAACATAAAGTATCTGAGAAGTATCAACCAGACCATGTTGTATGGTGGACGGATAAATTCCCCCCATATTGCTCAAGTTCAACTGATGTTTAGTTTAGTTTATTAAGGATTCTCATTGGTCTACACCGCAGTGGAGACTATTCTTCCTGGGGTCCAGGCAAAAAACATCGCACAATCACAAAACAAAAGATTACAATGCAGTATAACATGATCATCCATCCCATCCATTTTCTAATGCTTATTCCCTTTGGGGTCGCGGGGGGCGCTGGTGCCTATCTCAGCTACAATCGGGTGTAAGGCGGGGTACACCCTGGACAAGTCGCCACCTCATCGCAGGGCCAACACAGATAGACAGACAACATTCACACTCACATTCACACACTAGGGCCAATTTAGTGTTGCCTATCAACCTATCCCCAAGTGCATGTCTTTGGAAGTGGGAAGAAGCCGGAGTACCCGGAGGGAACCCACGCATTCACAGGGAGAAAATGCAAACTCCACACAGAAAGATCCCGAGCCCAGGAGTGAACCCTAACTACTCAGGACCTTTGTATTGTGAGGCAGACGCACTAACCCTTCTTCCACCGTGAAGCCTATAACATGATCAATAATAACTTTGTTATACAAAAATTGCAACAACATAAAACAAAAAAAACAATAACTTGGAGTGTACATAATAAAGTTCATACCAAAGATAAAAAAGAGCAATATAAAAATATATGTATATTTGCAAAAAAAAACAACAAAAAAAAGCATTGGCCTGTAATATACAAAATAGTGTAACAAAGACAACAATATTCCAAGTGACGAAAAAGTACCATAATGAATAAAATATGACATAAAGTACATACAAAATCAAGATAATATCAATATAAAAACGATATCCAGAAACAAGAATGAATTTACTGTGTACTAGCACTTATTTAGATGCAAATATCACATATTACACTACAAAACATCTTTGACGAGGCATGATCTAATGTAAGACATGTACAGTAAGATATGTTTATTTTTTTAATGCAGTTAAACAAGATGTGAAGTGTAGCGCTTTTATTTTTAAGTCAGAAAGTGTGAGCTGAGCCGGAAGGCAAAGCTCTCAGTTTACCGGTCGATCTACGTTCCCATCCTCACCTATGGTCATGAGCTTTGGGTCATGACCGAAAGGATAAGATCACGGGTACAAGCGGCCGAAATGAGTTTCCTCCGCCGTGTGGCGGGGCTCTCCCTTAGAGATAGGGTGAGAAGCTCTGCCATCCGGGAGGAACTCAAAGTAAAGCCGCTGCTCCTCCACATCGAGAGGAGCCAGATGAGGTGGTTCGGGCATCTGGTCAGGATGCCACCCGAACGCCTCCCTAGGGAGGTGTTTAGGGCACGTCCAACCAGTAGGAGGCCACGGGCAAGACCCAGGACACGTTGGGAAGACTATGTCTCCTGGCTGGCCTGGGAACTCCTCGGGATCCCCCGGGAAGAGCTGGACGAAGTGGCTGGGGAGAGGAAAGTCTGGGCTTCCCTGCTTAGGTTGCTGCCCCCGCGACCCAACCTCGGATAAGCTAAAGAAGATGGATGAATGGATGGAAAGTGTGATCGATTCAAAAGGGTGTCTTGACATGTTATCAAGGCGGACCTGACTTTATAAAATAAAAAGTTCCCTTTCGACTTCTTGCTTACGGTCTTTTATTTATATTGAGCTTTTCTCTTACTAATGCAGTTACAGTAACAATCGACATCCTATGTTATCAACGCACCTTAACCGTAATCCAAACAGAGAAGTAAAGCTCCTTCTCTCTGAAGCGGCAAAGGCGCCAGCAGGCCTTCACTCCAATGATGGCGTCTCACGGCTTTCGAAGATAAAAGAGTCTTGTTTGACTTGCTGTAGCTTTTGATTTGAGATTTCCATAATATACCCTTTTCTTTGTGCATTTTGTTGGCTCAACAACATCTGACGCCATTACATTTCCCCACGCTACATGATAGCCCGAGGGTCAAAAAGGAGCCCAAATGCATGTTAAAAAAATGATCGGCGTTACAGGAATTTATAGTTGTAGTTAACGATTAACGTTATTTATTATAGTTTACGCATTATCGCGTTAGCTTTGACAACCCTAGAATTAATATATTTTAGATTTTTAACTTAATTTTCTTTTTCACAGTCCTAAACAAAGAAACCGTTTAAACAGAGGCCAGGCAAAGCAATGACTCATTCTGACATAAAGGGAAACCAGCACACTGTTTTTTCTCCTCTTCTGCGAATTTCCCACCAACACGCTTCAAAATTCATGTCAGGTGAGATCTTCCAGCGTACTTTCGGATAGTGAATTTCTCCCCTTCCCAATATGCATCTCGATGCCCTTCTTCTCCTCGTTCTGTCCTCACCTCTCGAAAGTAAAGAATACTTGTTTGGCACATAGGTAGACATGGTTTGTGGTGGGCAAGCATGATTACCAGAGGAAGGAGTGAGGCATGCTGAGAAAGGACTGAGGAGACTAGTACAAAATAAAAGATAGAAGAAGCAGAGCACAAAGCTTTAGTAAAACAACATTTCAAAGGCTTTGCAGATTTTGTTGGGTACTTGGAGTTATGAACAAGAAGGTATTTTCTGACTAAAGGTTAACAATAATAACTCCAAACATATCAGTGTCTGGCACATCTCATACTATACAATAACTTGTCCATGTGTCCACAGAGAAGCATGGTAACAATTGCACTAACCTAAACCTGTATCGATGACCAAACACCGAGTGCTCACAAGTTCTGCAGAGCATCATAGTTGCTAGTGTTAAAGTGAGAAACATTACACGGATTTGTAGCATAGCTTGGTTCTCTGTCAGGCATTTCTTTCTTATCAGCAACAATAATTGGGGGTACAATGTGAACAATCATGTTGTGGATCACAGTCTGTCCATACTGTCTGAGCACATCAATGGCTCAAGGGGTCATACTATACAAAAGGCACTTTTATTGCCTGTTGTCACCATTTATGTATTTGGGATCTCCAGAGATGCCCAAAATTTTAATTCAAACCATGAAGCAAGGAGAGCAGCTGTCAATATAATGATGTCATGATGCAACAGTCAATTCAATGATGTCATGATGCCACGTTCAATGTAAACCCCTGTCCAGGGATCCACCCCAAAAAGATGTTTGTTTGGATGAATTTAGTTCATTACAAGTTGATCGGCAACACTAAATTATCCCTAGTGTGTGAATGATGTCTGTCTATCTGTGTTGGCCCTGTGATGAGATGGCGACTTTTCCAGGGTGTACACCACCTTCACTTACAGTATTTGGTGTTTATGGTCTGCACTCATCCTCTCTCGTCAACACGTACGCGCAGGGAGTGTGTGCACAAAAACAAAATCAGTCCAAGAGAAACAACAAAAAAATTGCAGTTATTTTGTTGTTATGATTGAATATTCATTTATTGACGTTAGCTATCCAATCCAAATTGTAATTATTAGCTAACAACATGTAAAGTTGTGTTACGAAGGAGAAACCGTGGGAGGGCGCGATATACTACGGCAGTGGTTCTCAAATGTGGGTACGCGTACCCCGGGGGGTACTTGAAGGTATGCCAAGGGGTACGTGAGATTTAAAAAAATATTCAAAAAATAGCAACAATTAAAAAATCCCTTATAAATATATTTATTGAATAATACTTCAACAAAATATGAATGTAAGTTCATAAACTGTGAAAAGAAATACAACAATGCAATATTCAGTGTTGACAGGTAGATTTTTTGTGGACATGTTCCATAAATATTGATG
Organism: Nerophis ophidion; assembly: GCF_033978795.1. NCBI lineage: Eukaryota > Metazoa > Chordata > Actinopteri > Syngnathiformes > Syngnathidae > Nerophis > Nerophis ophidion. Next base: position 43,827,903 of record NC_084622.1, read on the forward strand.
TTAAAGATTTCTTTTTTTGTGAAGAAATGTTTAGAATTAAGTTCATGAATCCAGATGGATCTCTATTACAATCCCCAAAGAGGGCACTTTAAGTTGATGATTGCTTCTATGTGTAGAAATCTTTATTTATAATTGAATCACTTGCTTATTTTTCAACAAGTTCGTAGTTATTTTTATATCTTTTTTTTCCAAATAGTTCAGGAAAGACCTCTACAAATGAGCAATATTTTGCACTGTTATACAATTTAATAAATCAGAAACTGATGACATAGTGCTGTATTTTACTTCTTTATCTCTTTTTTTCCAACCAAAATTGCTTTGCTCTGATTAGGGGGTACTTGAATTAAAAAAAATTTCACAGGGGGTACATCACTGAAAAAAGGTTGAGAACCACTGTACTACGGTATGCAAAATACATTGGAAAGTTAGCGCCCTCTAGGCATCCGTTTAAATGTTGCAAACAGCCCCTTAAATGTCCATGTGGGAAGGTGTTAGCCCTAAAGCCTAAATCATACACATTCACCATCATAATTGGTCTCAGGAGTTATTCTAACCACCATTTTGCAATGTTTTGCTATTCATAAAAATTCAACAGATGTCCATCGCATGAGCATTTTAATAGTCAAAAGGAACAAACATAAAATGCACCCCTTGTCAAGGATGTATTATTACTTCACAGGGTAATAATTCAATGCTGTGTATCCTGATGAAGTGAATTAAATTTGCAACTCATTGAGTGTGAGGCACTGGAGGATCAATAAACTATGCAACACATAATAAAAACTCAACAGGATGTTACCATTCGTTGTTATGAAGTATTAATTGACATTTAAAGTGAGTGATTAGGGGTTCATGTCCAATAAATTGTCCTCCTTGTTTCCTCTCTTCTTGTCAGAGTATAGTAGGTTTTATAGGAGGATACTTTACTGAACTTGTTGAGCTTCCCTTCTCTAAATGAGTATTTTTCAACATTGTTTGTATTGTGTACCAACTGAGTCTTTTCGTCATACTGTAAGTACCCACTCACCTATTTGTGTTGACGCTCCAAAATCTGCAGATTCATGTTTATTCACTTTAAAATTGCTCTTATATGTTTGCTCTTTTTTATTCAATTTCCCTGTTGCCTGTGTACACATACAGTATGTACTGTATGCAGGCATTTGTTATCTAATATAACTTCTGAGAATAAGATACCTGCATTGCTTAATGCATCATTGCAATCAGTAAAACTGCAATAAATTTGGCACCAGTGTTTGGTGTTTTGGTGGTGTTGTATTGGACTTTGAGGATAGCAATGTGGGCGTAAGGGGGTTGTCTGTAAGGGGAAACTACTAAGACAATTGTAAAAATCCATTAATCAAGTTCTCTTCGTACCCCATGCAATGCGCTTGGGTACACTCAGTTGGAAATAACAATTTTAGACAAAAAAATAGAACTAGTCCTGCATGAAAAATTTAATATTTAACGTTTGAGCGTTTTTGGACGGGAATGGCAAGGCTTAACCATGTTGAGCTTAATTGTCTGTGCCAAACGTAAACAGCAAAACTCTATGGAATATCACTAATGGCTTTGGGGCCACAGCCTCAAAAGAGAGTTGGTTTGTGTCAGTTCTTTGAAATTTAAATCTCTTCTATGTCACTTTTGCGTTTGTCGCCCTTTGATTCTCTTCTCATTGCATTATGCATCATGCACAGTCACCCTTATAGCCTATGCTTTACGTTCCTCCCCTCTTGCCTTCTCATGTCCTGGCCAGACAAGGGCAACCAGGCTAATCCTGGCTCGGAGGCCCAGTAAGCTCAGTCAGTCTTACTTCTTCACCTCTTTGTCAGAATCTATTTTGTCTCTCCTTGACTGTCATTCGGGGCAACGGGAAGCGAGTGGTCTTTTTGACCTTTCTGAGGAGATTCTGTAAATTGGAGCAATTGATATGTTTTCAGATCAAATGTGGATCATGGGGGGGGGGGGGGGGGGGGGGGGCGGGGGGGGGGGGGGGCGGTGTACACCCTGGACAAGTAGCTACCTCATTGCATGGCCAACACAGATAAACAGACAACATTCACACTTACGAGGAACAATTATAAAGGTATTTTTGACTTACTAACAATACTGCAGAAAAGATCGCTCAAAATAATATGTAAGGCTGGATATAGTTGAATACAAAAATCATCTGTTCATTACTTCTAAAATATTGACACTAACAGATCTTGTACATTTTTAAACTGCAAAAATAATGTAGCCTACAAAGTAATTAACACGGGCTGCCCAGGAGCGTGCAATAGTACTTCTCAACAAGAGGAAGTCAACACAATCTTAGGAATGTGAGTGTGAATGTTTGTCTATCTGTGTTGGCCCTGCAATGAGATGGCGACTTGAGTGCTACCCGCTTTCCGCCCGAGTGCAGCTGAGATAGGGTCCAGCCACCCCTGCGACACCAAGACGGACAAGCAGCAGAAAATGGATGGATGGATGTAATACATAGAATTTGAAACATTTATATACACGCACAACTTGGAAAATATTTAGTGAATCTGTAAGTTGTTTTATTCAATTCATTCCATAGTTTAATCCCACATAAACAGTGTAGTATACTGAACTAGTTTAAAAAAATAATACAAGCAGATGTTGTTTACAAAGTATACAAAAGAACTGTTGAAGTAAAGTGACTAATATTACTATTTTATACTCATCATGGGGATGGGGTAAAATAAGAATATGTTATGCTTTATACTATTGTACTCCTTTGAATTACTTATTTCTTATCTCTCGCTACTCTCTCTGCTCAGTCACTCTTTCTCTCTCTACAAAACCGGTCGAGACAGACGGATACGTCACAGAGCCTGGGTTCTGTCCAAAGTTTATTTCCACTGGGGAGTTTTCCCTTGTGCTGGTTCATGTGGCATTCAATGGGTTTGTGCTTTCTTTCTTTTTTTTTTCCACTGCTGATTTTGGCACAGGATTTAGACCGGACAAGCTTTGCTTCTTTCCACTCCGTTGGGACTGTTGATCACTTGAGCTAAATGTATTCTTGTAAAGTTTTAACTTGTTCCAAATGAATTAAAACTTAATTTAAAAATTTGGACTGATACCGATTAGGGTTGTATGGTATACTGGCACTCGTATAGTATCGCCGTACTAATGAATCAAAAACATTACTATTACTCTGTTTGAAAAGTACTGCTTCCCCATTTGTTTTTTTAATGGCCATGACATAATGGACATGATATTGCTGGTTTTACGAGCAGAGGAGCATGTTCGGCACCGCAGATTCATGGAGTACTTACAAGCAGACAAGGTGTGTAGACAGAAAAGGGAGAACAAACACATTTTGGCCTAAAAATAAAAGATATAGAAGTTATAACACGGAAACTACTTCAGGAAGAGGTGCTTTAAGACATGGCCAGCTGGCTAGCAGCTAACATCCATCCGCATTCTGCAGTGTTTTAGCTACTTCTAAATCAGAACGTTTCTTACAAGTATCATCTCTGCAAGATGATACTTGTCAGAAATGTGAATAGCTGAACATGTTTCACTACACACCAGCGTCACCGCTAATGACATCGTTCTTGAACGTAAACAAATGCCATGGGTGGATCTAAACCTGACATCCACTGTAAATATATTAAGTACAAGAGCGTATCTAGTCCATACTACTATAATTACATCAATATTTCTTATCACTTTCTTAAAATTCATATTATGTTTATAAACTCAGGAAATATGTCCCTGGACACATGAGGACTTTGAATATGACCAATGTATGATCCTGTAACTACTTGGTATCGGATCGATATCTACATTTGTAGTATCATCCAAAACTAATGTAAAGTATCCAAACAACAGAAGAATAAGTGATCATTATTTTTTAACAGAAGTGTAGCTAGAACATGTTAAAAGAGAAAGTAAGCAGATATTAACAGTAAATGAACAAGTGGATTAATAACAAATTTTTACAGCTTGTCGCTCACAATTTTGACCAAATAATAGAATGATAAATGACACAATATGTTACTGCATACGTCAGCAGACTAATTAGGAGCCTTTATTTGCTTACTTACTGTGAAATGACAAGTTGTCTAGTATGTTCATTATTTTGTTTAAGGCCAAAATTGTTCTTTGATTGCAGTAAGAAACATATGTTTAATGTACCATAATATTTTTTGTTAAAATACAGCCAATAATGCCATTTTTGTGGTTCCCTAGAAAAGTGTCGAAAAGTATCAAAATACATTTTGGCACCGGTACCAGTACAAAAATATTGGTATCGAGACAACACTAATACCGATATATGATCATTTTCAGACCTTCACAACCGATAACCTATAACAAAAAACAACATATAAATAGATTTACTTCCACAAAAAGTGGTGAGAATAACTTAATAAAGCAGTTCACATATTTGCCCAAAATGTATACAGTTACAAAAAATAAACATGTAAGGATAAAGATAATGATAACTGATATGTATATACTTAATTAACTATACTTTGAGTACAAATATACTCCCTACTATAATGCTGACCAATGCAAACAATAAGAATCATTGCATCTTCTACTTACTATATACTTTTTCTGACACGCTAAAGTAGACTGCTGTGCTATGATGTGTTTCTCTGCACATAACTGCTCGCACACGCAATATCATGACTAATGTGCCCCTCAATTTTTCATGTGTCTGAACAAATGCAAAAACTCCCTCAGCGTTCCAAACACCCAATGTGAGCAACATCAGACGTACACACTGTAAGGTTGTACGGTATACCGGTATTGGTATCCTATTCGCTACTATAACGCCTCTGAAAAGTACCGGTCCGCCATACCCCTGCGCCCCAGTCGTCGTCGCGTCATGATATTGCTGGTTTACGAGAAGACGAGCATGTTCAAAGGAAGCAGATATTAACAGTAAATGAACAAGTAGATTAATAATTAGTTTTCTACCACTTGTCCTGAATAATTCTGACCAAATAATAGAATGTAAAATGACACAATATGTTACTGCATATGTCAGCAGCTAAATTAGGAGCCTTTGATTGCTTACTTACTAATAAAAGACAAGTTGTCTTGAAAGTACCATAAGATTTTTTGTTAAAATAAAGCCAATAATGCAATTTTTGTGGTCCCTTTTATTTAGAAAAAGCATAGAAAAGTATCAAAATAATTTTGATGTGATACCAAAATATTGGTATCACTAGCACACTGGCCACAACGGCATCAAACCTGTCAAAAACCGGACATTGTAACAAGTTAAATAGCTTATAATAATGAAAAATCAGCAGTCATTTCTATTGTATTATTTTTTCTATTACAAGTGATTTGGCCTAGTTATAGTAAAAATAACTAAACAAATAAAATAACATTGTATCAAACAAGTATCAGATCAGTCAGAAAATACAGAAATCATATTAGGTCCCTTTAATAAAACTGTTTTCATCAACATACAATCACTCAAATTGCATTTATTTTTTGTGGACTTTTGGGAAAACCCTGTTTGCTTCAAACAGAGGCTTTCTCGTTTCAAATCCCAGACTAACAACAGCTATAGCAGTAGGAGGTTAGCTGAGTAGGATGCTTGACACCCTGCTTGGATTTCTTTTCAATTGTACTGAATGTCATAGAGACTTAAAACATACTGTAAATCCAGCTTGTCTGTAGGTGTACCTTTTTTGTATTTTAGCAGATGAAATATGTAGAAACAGTGCTTAAAGAAATAATTTAGGACTTTATTTGTATTTTTCCTTGTCACAAAAAAGCTTTGATAAAACAAACCCAAGTTATTATCTTGACTGATGTATATGTGGGCACAGACAAAAGAACAATTAAAACAAGCTGAAAAAAGAGCATTTTTACAGAATGGAAGGAAGGCAGATTGACAACAAGAGAAGCAGGCACATTTAAAGAGTAAAAACAGGAGGTGACAGTATGGGGGACGATGAGTGCTTCTTCCTAAATTAAATTAACTGTTTAAAACAATTCCGCGGAAGGGAGAGTAATGCCTTTCTCACTGTGAACAATCTATTGTGAAGCACATTGTAAGCCCGAGTTTCAGTTGATGAGATAATGAAGAACATGCAGAGGGGTGAAACTTGATACTAGTGAGGCAGACAAATTTATCAGGTTTTAGAGTTCCACTGTGTGGGCCAATAAGCATCACCAGTAATCTGCTCTTTATCTCCAAATTGGGCTTTGGCTTTCGTGCGGTTATACATCTCTGTTGGTTCCTTGCCTGTGTGCAGACGGTTGCATAGATCTGGAGCCTCGTGCATGCAGATTACTAGGCAAACAAAGGGCTGACATATAGAGTTCACTACCTATTTTTATCTATAGGAATGGGCAATATAGCCTAAAATCTTTATCGCGGGAATTATTGCACCCTCCTGCGATAACAATATATTATTTGGGATGTAAAAATGATAATATAACCATTTCAAATCAAGTTCAAAAACTCCTAATTTGGCTACTGACATACGCGATAACATTTTGTCATTTCCGGTTGTATTATTTTGTCAACTCTATTATTAATCTACTTGCTAATTTTCCGTTAATAGTCTATTACGTTCTGTTGTAACATGGTTCTATACTTTACACTAGTTTTGGGTGGTACTGCAAATTTGGAAATAGAGTCCTGTCCAGGGACTTATTTGCTGAGTTTGTAAACAATAACAAAAACTACATATATTGTTTTGATAATAAAAACATTGATCATCTAATATTGTATATACCATATACAAGCAATAAGTATAGAAGTAACTATACTTGGTATCATTACTGTCAACATTTATATCAATCTGCCCACCTTAGTTTACATTAAAGAGCTCTAGCTTGCGGTTAGCAGTTAGCTTATCCTCTTGCGGTGTGTAGTGTAGCATGTTTAACTCTTATTTATCCTTCATGGGTGATACTTGTAAGAAACGTAATTTATTTTCCGCCATGGATGTGAGGATTGATGACTTAGAAGTGGCTTTAAAATGTGGAGGGACATTAGCCGCTAGCAAGCATTCATTCGCTTATTGTCAAATTTGCGGGACACAGCAAGAATGTATCATCAATGTGCAGTATCATGATATAACAAGAGTATCAAACGCTCTATCATCTGCCAAATGTATCACATTTATTTTGCATATTGTCTATTGGGCAACCCTACTTATGTATATACGGTGCAAGCAATTTTGGGGCACGCTAACAAAAGCAATAGTTTTTTGGCATTCATGCTATTTCATTATTTTCAAAACTCCACTGGCTGAGTCTAAGCAAGAAATAGCAATTACCGATTTAAAACGAGGCTTATGATGTACAACAGTGGTCATCATACTTTTTGAGCCCAAGGTGTCTGTTCTTGGCCATGAACCAAGGCAAACTCTTCCCTGCCCCCACTGTGATTATATTTTATATTTTGATTATTTGGTAGGAAAGCTTCAAATTTGATACATATTCTATCCATATTCCAGGTCAAACCCACTATTTTTACGCGCGGCAATGGTGCAAACCAGAGAAATAAACATGCATGTTTAATTATCTGGTTAGATGTGAGTTTAACATAGGGTTGTACGGTATACCGGGGTTCGTGTAGTACCGCGATACTAATGAATCATACTCGGTACTATATCGCCTCTGAAAAGTACCGGTCCGCCCTTAGAGTAAAAAATCAAACAACAGAAGAATAAGTGATTATTACATTTTAACAGAAGTGTAGATAGAACATGTTAAAAGAGAAAGTAAGCAGATCTTAACAGTAAATGAACAAGTAAATTAATAATTAATTTTCTACCACATTAATAATTTTGATAAAATAATAGAATGGAAAATGACACAAAATGTTACTGCATACGTCAGCAGCTATATTAGGAGCTTAGGCGCCAGCGCCCCCCGCCACCCCGACAGGGAATAAGCGGTAGAAAATGGATGGATGGATGGATGTTTGCTTACTTACTAATAAAAGACATGTTGTCTTATATGTTCACTATTTTATTTAAGGACAAACTTGCAATAATAAACATATGTTTAATGTACCTTAAGATTTTTTGTTAAAATAAAGCCAATAATGCAATTTTTTGTGGTCCCCTTTATTTAGAAAAGCACCGAAACGTATCAAAACAATTTCGGTACGGGTACCAAAATATTGGTATCGGAACAACACTGGTGTAACGTTAACCTGCTTTATCATCTAGATCAGGGGTCGGCAACCCGCGGCCCTGGAGCCGCATGCGGCTCTTTGGCATCTGTGATGCGGCTCAGCTGCAATATCGCCGACCCCCCAGACCAGGGGTCACCAACGCGGTGCCCGCGGGCACCAGGTAGCCCGTAAGAACCAGATGAGTAGCCCGCTGGTCTGTTCTAAAAATAGCTCAAATAGCAGCACTTACCAGTGAGCTGCCTCTATTTTTTTAATTTTATTTATTTACTAGCAAGCTGGTCTCGCTTTGCTCGACATTTTTAATTCTAAGAGAGACAAAACTCAAATAGAATTTGAAAATCCAAGAAATGATTTTAAAGACTTGGTCTTCACTTGTTAAATAAATTAGATTAAAATAAATTGTGAATTTTTTTGTGAATTATATTTATATAGCGCTTTTCTCTAGTGACTCAAAGCGCTTTACATAGTGAAACCCAATATCTAAGTTACATTTAAACCAGTGTGGGTGGCACTGGGAGCAGGTGGGTAAAGTGTCTTGCCCAAGGACACAACGGCAGTGACTAGGATGGCGGAAGCGGGAATCGAACCTGCAACCCTCAAGTTGCTGGCCCGGCCGCTCTACCAACCGAGCTATGCCGCCCGCATAAATTCATTTATTTTTTACTTTTATTCTTATAACTTTCAGAAAGATAATTTTAGAGAAAAAAATACAACCTTAAAAACGATTTTAGGATTTTTAAACACATATACCCTTTTACCTTTTAAATTCCTTCCTCTTCTTTCCTGACAATTTAAAATTTAAAGCCCACCAGGCTGCACCAAACTTTTGGTGCCTTGTTGACACAGAAAAGTACAGTGGTGTATGCGCAGCAGCTATGAAGGTTGCAAGCCTGTTTGGTTCAACTTATCTTTGTGAATCCACCTTTTCTGACATGAACTTCATCAAGAACAAACACAGAACACGCCTCACTGATGCACATTTGCAAGACTCACTCAGAGTTGCAGTGTCAAGTTACACACCAGAGTACAACACACTAGTTAACAGCAATGCCAGGCTTCCCACTAACTGACAAAGAAACAGATAACAGATTGGTGTCCAGTTAAAAGTGTGACATGATTTATTTAAACATTTGAGAGTTGACTTTTGTATTTTACATGAGTTATTATTTGTACAAACATGGTGCAAAGTAATTCATGATTTGTTAAAACATGTTAGTGGCTAGCAAGTTTAAATGGGATATTGTGATTTCACAAGACTGTCTTAGAAGTGATCATTTGAAAATGTTAAATTTGAAAAATGTGCACTTAGAGAAAATATAAAAAGAAAGTGTTGCATATTGATATTTATCTGCTTCTATTTATATTTATTGTGAGAAATCATTAAGATGATCAGTGTTTCCACAAAGATAAATATTAATAATAAATTGAGCAAATTGGCTATTTCTGGCAATTTATTTAAGTGTGTATCAAACTAGTAGCCCTTCGCATTAATCAGTACCCAAGAAGTAGCTCTTGGTTTCAAAAAGGTTGGTGACCCCTACCCCAGACTGTTACGGGGGCATTCCGGATTTCGGTGCCTCTCCCGGACATCATCTGGGGTCAACGTTTTCCGATTTTCTCTCGGACTACCACATTGAGGGCATGCAGTGATGGTTTTATTATTAACATGCTCGACAAAATGTCATCGCGCCTGCCTTTCACGCAATGCTATCTGCGTGCCGACCGGACGCATGCTTGCCAGTCCAGCGACATGTTGCATGTGGCTTCCGCAGATACACGTACACGACTGCAAGGCATACTGGGTGATACAGTTTACACTGACGGTTGTGATATAAACAACTTTAACATTCTTACTAATACGCACCACACTGTGAACCCACACCAAACAAGAATGACAAACACATTTCGGGATACCATCCTCACAGTAGCACAACATAAACGCATCACAACAAATACCCAGAATCCTTTGCATCCATGAGTCTGCCTGACTATATTATACACCCCACTAGCACCAAACCCCCCCCCCCTCGTGCGTCGTTTGAGGTGGGCGGGGTTGGGGGTGTAAAATATAGTCAGGAAGAGTCATGGATGCAAAGGATTCTTGGTATTTGTTGTGTTGCGTTTATGTGAGGATGTTCTCCCGAAATGTGTTTGTCATTCTTGTTTGGTGTGGGTTCACAGTGTGGTGCATATTATTAAGAGTGTTAAAGTTGTTTATATCACAACCGTCAGTGTAAACTGTATCACCCAGTTTGCCTTGCAGTCGTGTACGTATATCTGCGGAAGCCACATACAACATGTCGCTGGACTGCCAAGCAGTTTGTACATGTTGTAGAAGGTGTCTAAGACATTGGCTTTATAACACGCTCTTATTATTGTTGTCTGGATTACCACCAGCAGATGTTCGCGAGAATGGTTGCGGCTCCCATTGTCTTCTTTATTTTGTGAAACGGGTCAAAATGGCTCTTTGAGTGGTAAAGGTTGCTGACCCCTAATCTAGATACAATCGAGTAACATAAAAAAAAGGGCTACCATAGTTACTTTCTTGAGGCGCAACAATTGACAAGATAGAATAACACAAACTGGACTTACGGCAGCCTTTCTCGTCGCTCTTGTCAAAGCAATCAGGCAATCCGTCACACTGCCATCCTCCTGGGATACACTTTCCATCTCCACACATGAAGTTTCCAGGGATGTTGCACTCTGTGGTGAAGTTATTCCCTGGGAGCAGCTGGCTCTCTGATGACAAAAAGACGACAGGAGACTAAGAGTAAGTAAGAGTCATGACGGAAAATAAAAAGGTACATCTAAAAAAAAAAACAGAAACTGGTAAGTGGATTGTTTTTGCAATAATGTGATATCCAATTTTTCAGTTGGGATAAAATGCCGTTATCTATCCCCAGTATGTATAAATATGAAAAAAAAATATTATACTGTATCAGATTTAAAAAAAATAGCAAAACTTAGAATGTAAAAAGTATTTTGGCATTGTTGTTGTGTTGTGTTTGGCCTGAGTTTCATGAAAGATGCAGGCACGAAATAAACAAGACATACCGAGAAGGCACATTTTCATGCGGTAAGCATAGTTGCACAAATAAACAGGGGCAGTAAATAAACACAGGAAAGGACCAGAAGTTGTCTGGCCCATTTTCTACTTACACTGTGCCTAATAGGCATAAATGTGAAGCATGGCCTTATAGATGAGGCCTGACACCACAAGGTGAGCAATAATGAGTGTGGCACTGACCAGGGGATAGTATTATGCTGAACTACTGAAAATGGGCTGTTCTGCTGCCCAGTTTCATTGCACTTGAAAGACTGAGGAGCTGTGCCTGCTGCCAAAAGGTTTGCGCTTTGAAGCTATTAGTGACCTACTGGCATAACTAACTCCGATTGCAAAAAGGTTCAATTGTAAGACTTTCTTGTACAACAAGAGTACCACTGCTTCTGGACCAATTTGAAAAAAGGAGAGTTAACCTTGACCCCAACACTCCACACTGGTTTGTATAATGAATTAAGACTTGCGCAGATTTTATACAAAATAATGGTGTCCGCTCAAATCCAGAAAACATCCATCCATTTTCTACCGCTTGTCCATCGTAGGCACAACAAATTTAGATGTATTAAAGTGTGCGCACACATTAACATTAATCCAAGCACATTTCTTTTGTACATCCCATTTAACGTGGAATTGAGCACACATTTCTAAGATAGCGCCTCTGTGCTCTTGTGTAATCCTTTTGTGTTCCTGATGTTTTCCTCTTGTTTTCATGTGTTGTTGTTTTTTTGCCTTTTGGTTATGACCCTTTGGGTGGCACTTTCCTGACTTCTGCGGTGCTTTTTGTGAACTTTTGGATCTGCCTCCCAGGAACTTTTTGGTCATGGAGACTAGCTGCTGGGTCTCTTCCACACCAGAATCCATTTGGAGAGACTGGAGGAGATGCGGGTGAAGAGACAGGTCTGCTGAGCTGGCGCTGAGCTGCCGGGATGCTTCACAGTGTCTTGGCTGAATGAGCAGGTATCAGACACCTCCATCTCCTTGGACATATCCTCGCTCCGTGCGTACTGGACATTGGCCAAGAGTTGGTGGGTGGCCGAGGGTGGAGTCGGCTCTCTTGGTTGCTTTGTTGGGTCTGCTCCTCTCTCTGACCATGCTCCCCCCTGCCCCAGCAGATGATCACGTGGAACACCGCAGAGGCCACCACAGTGCATTGGCGTTGTTAGGCTTATTTTAGGGAGGGTTGGCAAGTATGCCAGGCATCTTCGACCTGATTTTGGTCAGTTGAGAGGCACTGATACGCTGAAATAAGGCAAGTTGGAAGAGCCTTTAGCTTCAAGCCATCGGCGCCTTACCGCAATTCAAAGCAGTTGCCTAAAAACGAAAAAGCTACGGCATGTTTACAGCTGTTTTAAAGTGCTTCCAACATCGCAGAGTTATATAAGTTGACAGACTGACACCTCAAATTGATCTGTGAACGGCACAAGGTACGAATTTGTTGAAACAAACAAGTTAAAAGTGCCGCAAGTCGCTAAAGCAACTGCCGTTTAAGACATAAGAGGCACTGACATCATCGACCTGCCGCGATGCCAAAAACTAAAGGAAAGACTGAAATCACGAAACGTTCGGTGTCAGCTGACACAGGACACAATTGGGAACAAGATTCGAGACTGGACACAGGACACAAGAAGGGGTACTACAAAAAATACTCCATGAATTTAAAGAAGAAATTAAAGAAGAAGGGAAAGAAATGATGGGTGGATGAATAGAAGATATGACAGAAATGAAAGAAGAAATTAAAGAAATACAAAAAAGATCTGAGGAAAGCAACAGCAGAACAAAAACAAGATGTGAAAAGTCTGCAGCAAAATTTAGAAAGTCTGCAAACTCAGAACATCACCAGAAAAAATGAAGTTGCTGATATGTGCCAACAAATGAAGACCCTTTAAGAAGATATGCGCCAACAAGATGACAACTACATGCTGTGGATTATCAAAGATGAAATGGAGCAGGATAATTGAATGAATGATATCATCGTGACAGGGCATCAAATTAAACCAAGATCCTATGCGAAAGCTGTGAAAAATGAAGGTAACCAGATGAAATGGATATTGTCTCAGCAGAACAGCAAGTGGTCAACTTTCTGCAATCAAAGGAAATTGAAATCGACATCAATACCATCGAAACATGCATCCCACTAAAACAAAGAAACAACAACGCCACTCCAGTCGTGCTCGTGAAACTCGTAAACAGAAAATCTAAAATGACATTACTGAGACAGGGAAAGAAGTTGAAGGGAACAAATGTGTACATGAATGAGCATCTCACAAAACGTATTGCTGGAATCGCCAAGAAATCTGGCGACTTCAGAAAGCAGGGAAAAATCCAGGGAACTTGAAGCGCCAACCGTAAAATCTACATCAAGCTGAATGGAGGTCCAGAAGCAAGAGAGTACTTGTTGTCAATGACATCAAGGACCTGGACATTTTTTAAACTTTACACAGTTTCCTCAACAATGATGATAATGGCCTCTGACAGAAAACAAGCACCTAAATTCAACATCAACACTACTATGCTCCAAGGGACAACTAAAAAAGAAGACCTAGATTCAGGATTGCATCCACCTACACCTATAAAAATTTGTGAAACAACATCAAAGATTGTTGAACAAGAAAATGTGGAACTAAAAAACTTCTGCAACAAAGATCACTAAAAACAGGATTTGGAAAACTATATAGATCCAGATACACATTTTTTCTCCCACATCAGTAATAATTGTTTTTATTACACAGATGAGCAATATAATATCAACATTAAATGTCATAATAAATTGTTAATTATTCATTTTAACAGCAGAAGCTTGTATGCAAACTACAACAACATTAAGAACTTTTTGGAACACATCAACGAACCCTTCAAAGTGATCGCCGTCACAGAAACATGGAGTGATTATAAAAAAGGAATAGATTTTGATCAACAGAACCAACAAAAATGAAGGAGGAGTAGCTGTATATGTGAAGAACCTGAACTACAAAATGGTAAAATACATGTCATTTGCTACAGATAATATCTTAGAATGTATTACCATTGAAATATGTCAGGAAAAAAGCAAAAACATATTCATCAGTTGTATATACAGATCACCTAGGTCAAGTATAGAAACATTTGAAGAACTGATCATGGCAACATACATGGACAATGGTAAAAAAATATTTTTCTTATGCGGTGACTTTAAGAAGCAAAAGTCTATTGATACAATGTACAGCATCAGTTTTTATCCTAAAATTACATAGCCAAGCAGAATCACAGGACACTGTACCACGCTTATTGATAATATTTTAACCAAAGATTTTGATAACAACACTACAAGTGGTCTACTTATAACCGACGTTAGTGATCATCTGCCAGTTTTCACAATATATGATGGAAACTGCAAAAAGAACACGGAAGACAAAAGGACATTTCGAAGACTGTGCACGGAGAAGAGGATGATTGCTTTCAAAATTGAGCTACAAAAGCAAGATTGGGACAATGTGTACAATGAAAAAGAGGTTTCAAGCATATGAACATTTCTTAAACAAGTTCATAATACTTTATGACAATCATTGTACATGGAATCAATTCAGTTGTAAGCAGAGAAAGAATAATCAACCATGGATGACAAAAGGATTAAAAAATGCTTTTAAGAAGAATACACTATATAGAAAATGTATAACACAAATAACTACAAACGCAGAAATTAAGTACAAAAAGTATAAAAACAAGTTAAACATACCACGATCATGTAGAAAAGAATATTACAGTGAATTATTGGACAGGAACAAAAATAATGAGAGAGCAACATGGGTCATTCTCAATAGCGTTATTAAAAATGGCACTAAGAGGGATTACCAATACTTAGACGGAAATAAACATAATGACAACATATAGGAAGTAGTTGAAAGCTTCAATAATTACTTTGTAAATATTGGACCAAAATTGGAAGAAAGGATTCCAGACCCAGTTTCAATTGAGGACTATAATGATACCATAGAGCGAAATTCAATCAATCAATCAATCAATGTTTACTTATATAGCCCTAAATCACTAATGTCTCAAAGGGCTGCACAAACCACTACGACATCCTCGGTAGGCCCACATAAGGGCAAGTAAAACTCACACCCAGTGGGACGTCGGTGACAATGATGACTATGAGAACCTTGGAGAGGAGGAAAGCAATGGATGTCGAGCGGGTCCAACATGATACTGTGAAAGTTCAATCCATAATGGATCCAACACAGTCGCGAGAGTCCAGTCCAAAGCGGATCCAACACAGCAGCGAGAGTCCCGTTCACAGCGGAGCCAGCAGGAAACCATCCCAAGCGGAGGCGGATCAGCAGCGCAGAGATGTCCCCAGCCGATACACAGGCAAGCAGTACATGGCCACCGGATCGGACCGGACCCCCTCCACAAGGGGGAGTGGGACATAGAAGAAAAAGAAAAGAAACGGCAGATCAACTGGTCTAAAAAGGGAGTCTATTTAAAGGCTAGAGTATACAAATGAGTTTTAAGGTGAAACTTAAATGCTTCTACTGAGGTGGCATCTCGAACTGTTACCGGGAGGGCATTCCAGAGTACTCCATGTTCCTCAGTAATGTGACAAGTGGAAATAGTTACAATTGTGAAAAAATGTAAATCTAAGACTTCAAATGATTGTAACGAAATTGATATGGAAACGATAAAAAAGGTGTTTGAAGAGCTATCAGGACCATTAATGTATAGTAACATATCATTTCAAACAGGTACATTTCCAAAAAAAATTAAAATAGCTAAAGTTGCACCGATTTATAAGACTGTAGACAAACTATTTACATATTATAGACCTGTTTCTTTACTTCCACAATTTTCTAAAATGATTGAAAAACTGTTCAATAACAGATTAGAGTTTCATAAATAAAAATAGAATACTCGTAGAGAACTAATATGGATACAGAGCTAATGTATTTCAGAAGATGAAGCATTTCATGTATCGGCGAAAAAGTACATTTTGTGTCCTTCCCATGACCTTTTACATTGTTGACATCAAATGTTGGCAAAGCCCGAACAACCACCTCTTTGTGTCTCCAAAGTATCCTCAGCATGTAGAAACGTGCGTATGCCAGCCATGAAGTTAGCGTGAGGCACCAGACGTTTCCACGTTCAGTTCTTTGTTAATAAATCTCAACTTTGCCGTGAAAAAATGTGTGCTCTCCGAAAATATGAGGCTCCTGGCCTCTATTTATAAGTCCGTCATGTTGAGCAGAACTGCCAACATTTGGTGTTTGCAATCCAGTGGATTCCCCCTGCTAATCAAATGATCTCTGTCACATGATCACTTTTTGAGGACCTATTTAAAAACACTATTCAACTATTCACAAGATGACAGAGGTGTTCTGATGTTTTAAGTGCCTATTGCATGATACAGTCAAAGATTATCTATAGGACATAAATGCTCTGCTGTTGATAGGAATCAGCTGCAAAAATGTTTGTCACTTTAGGACAGTACTCACAGGCCGGATTGAAGTCTTTTACAGGCCGGAGTTGGTCTGTGGGCCACTAGTTATAAAGCCCTGTACTCGTACACGAACACCTTGAAAAAGGTCTGGACCCACTTTGTCCCGCCTCTGGCGTTTGCAGAATCCTTGTGCTTGTCAGAGCCGATGTGCCAGAGTTAGGGTGAAAAGGTTCACAAAATCCGGAGCTTGTCACAATTTTTTGGTCATAGTTTTTTGTGTTTCACACCCCAACACCCCAGATTACCATTTATCCCAATCCATTTTTTTTTTTACCCATTATATCTTGTATATTTACAGAGCTGCCCACATTTGGTATTTGCAATCTAGTAGATCTCCTTCCATGCACATCATGCACATTCTAAAGCTCGATACTTGGCAAAAGTTTCATTAATATCCTGGGTAAGGTTCTGTACTGTTGAGACTCTCAGAATGAATTGCAGCTGGTGTTCATCCGTGAGATGACTCTTACATACTGATTTTAAAGATGATGTACATACACATCATTGTACATCGACTATATCAATATTTTGATGAACAGGGGTGTTATATGCCAGTCATTTGTGTTTGTTTGTTTTTTCGCAAAATGTAGATGGAAATTTCTAACACAGGTGAGGAAGAAATGTGCACTTTCAAAAATACCCGTGTTCCTTCATTCCTGCTTTAGAGATTTCAGACAGTCTGAGAGTAGAGGCATTCTGATCAGGGTTTCCGATACCGATCATCTTTGAGTGAAATTGACTGATATCAACATTGATCACATGTATCGTCTTTGCATTTTTCAATGTATTCATGGTGTGTGTTGTTGACAGTTGAACAATACCAACACAATATTTAAACCAGTTCCTTAGTCTCTTAAATTGCCAACAATTGTTTGAGCTAAACAAAGTCAATAGTACAAAATAACAAAACAAAATCTACTTTCTCCAACCAACTCTTTTCAATTCTTTGGTTTTTGCCTTCATAGTCCTCCTGTGTTCTGATGATTACTCCCTGTGTGTAAACATTAACAAAAAATGATTTTGAAAAAAAAAAAAATATCAACCTAATATCTATCAATCAATCAATCAATGTTTACTTATATAGCCCTAAATCACTAGTGTCTCAAAGGGCTGCACAAACCACTACGACATCCTCGGTAGGCCCACATAAGGGCAAGGAAAACTCACACCCAGTGGGACATCGGTGACAATGATGACTATGAGAACCTTGGAGAGGAGGAAAGCAATGGATGTCGAGCGGGTCCAACATGATACTGTGAAAGTTCAATCCATAATGGATCCAACACAGTCGCGAGAGTCCAGTCCAAAGCGGATCCAACACAGCAGCGAGAGTCCCGTTCATAGCGGAGCCAGCAGGAAACCATCCCAAGCGGAGGCGGATCAGCAACGCAGAGATGTCCCCAGCCGATACACAGGCAAGCAGTACATGGCCACCGGATCGAATCGGACCCCCTCCACAAGGGAGAGTGGGACATAGAAGAAAAAGAAAAGAAACGGCAGATCAACTGGTCTAAAAAGGGAGTCTATTTAAAGGCTAGAGTATACAAATGAGTTTTAATGTGAGACTTAAATGCTTCTACTGAGGTGGCATCTCGAACTGTTACCGGGAGGGCATTCCAGAGTACTGGAGCCCGAACGGAAAAAGCTCTATAGCCCGCAGACTTTTTTTGGGCTTTGGGAATCACTAATAAGCCGGAGTCCTTTGAACGCAGATTTCTTGCCGGGACATATGGTACAATACAATCGGCAAGATAGGATGGAGCTAGACCGTGTAGTATTTTATACGTAAGTAGTAAAACCTTAAAGTCACATCTTAACTCTTCATATACTGATAGTTATTTATTGGTTTAATTAATAGCTTGCCAGGGGGATGGCGTGGTGCGGCGAATGGCCCCCCGAAGACAAGAAGGCAGACGGCGGTGCAGAGGAGGCGCCCCCTGCTGAGGAGACAGATGGACAGCCGGTGGAGCGTGCAGCTGAAGAAGAAATAGCTGAAGAAATTCAAGAAAATGATAAAGATGAAGAAGAGGAAAAAGAAGAAGAAATAGTTGAAGAAATTCAAGAAAAAGATGAAGAAAAAAAGAAATAGTTGAAGAAATTCAAGAAAATTATAATGAAGAAAAAGATGAAGAAAAGGACAAAGAGGACGAAGAAAAGGACAAAGAGGACAAGGAGAACAAAGAAAAGGACAAAGATGACGAAGAAAAGGACAAAGAGCCAGCTGACAAGAAGGAAGAACCAGAAGACAAAGTAGACGATGCAGCAGACAAGATGGAGGAGAGAAGACAGGAAGAAGAGAATGTCGACAGGTGGCCATTGCAGTCTTCATTTCCCACCCCTTCAAACAAGGGAGGGGGGAGTAGGCTCAGCCGGATGGAAGCCCGGCTTGCGTCTGGCGATGGAGGACTGTGGAGAGGCGGAGCCGATGGGCCGACAGCAGGGCAGAACAAGATAGCAGCAAGGAGGCGGAGAATGCGGCGGAACGGAGAGGCAGAGCGTGCCGGGAGCAACGCCGCTGCAATCCAGATCAAGTGTGTAGCTCACACACCAGTAATCAATCTACATATCTCCTCGCAGTTTACAAAAGGGGAGAAGGAGGAAAGATAAAAAGAGGGAGGTGGAGTGTTCGCAGCAGATGCAGCACAGGAGCGATCAAAGAGCGACAGAGAACAGCACACGAGAGACGACGACGCAGCCGGATGAAAGGGCAACCGAGGAGCTGAAAAAAACGATCCGAGCTGCCGAAAAAAACTTTATTGAAAAATAAAGAGTCAAACCTATACTGAAAAACGATGTCCTTCCTGGGTTGTCCACGCAACCCACACAACGACAGCAAGCGACTGTCACAGTGTTGTTCTGCAGACTAATAATAATGCATATGTTCCTTTATAATGCATATGTTCCTTCTTTGCTGCATTTAAATGTAGAATATATGTAAAATATATTTATAGTATTCATATATTATATATTTTATATATAATATATATTATATCATTTATTATTATCATTGTTTATTGTGAGCAAACTGTGGTGCTGAATTTTCCCCAGAGATCAATAAAGTACATTCTATTCTATCTATTCTGTTTTAAATTAAACAATAGCTGGATAACTGCTTTATTAAACTCATGTCTTTATTTTCCAATCTCCCGTGGCTGTATTGCAAATAAGGAATACAATTACACTTGATCAAATTTCAGAACATAATCTCTATCGTGACAACCCTGATAAACGGTGTAATTATAATCTCATCAGCAGGAAACAGCATCTGCCTTTTAAACAGAACCATGCTAAACAACGACTAGGGGCTGGCGAGATAATTGAATAGTTGGTGTGGAAGCATGAAAGAAAGCCTCGAGTATTTTATTGTATGTTTAAGAGGTGGTCAAAAAAGTTCATGTTTTTGCATGAGGCTTAAACATCCACACTATTCCAAAATGTTTAGTAATTTATTTTGATAAAGAATTTTAAGCCCAACTACCAACAAGGGTTGACATGCACAGTCCTAATTTAATTATTAAAGGCCTACTGAAACCCACTACTACCGACCACGCAGTCTGATAGTTTATATATCAATGATGAAATCTTAAATTTCGCGTAGAAGTATCATGCTAAAACGTCGCGGTATGATGACGCGTGACGTCACGCATTGTAGAGGACATTTTGGTCCAGCACCGTTCACAGCTATAAGTTGTCTCTTTTCATCGCATAATTCCACAGTATTATGGACATCTGTGTTGCTGAATATTTTGCAATTTTTTCAATTAATAATGGAGACATGAAAGAAGAAAGATGTAGGTTGGAAGCGGTGTATTGCGGCCGCCTTTAGCAAGCGGTGTTTCCTTGTTTACATTCCCGAAAGATGACGGTGAAGCTTTACTATGGAACAGAGCGGTCAAGCGAACATGGTTTCCTACCACATGTCAACCGGCAGGTTTTGGTGAGAAAATGGTGGTAATAAGTCGGCTCTTACCGTAGAAATGAGCGGAGACCTTGCGTCGTTCCACCCGCACCTGTCAAAGAGGCAGCTGCGTACTCTCTTGCCTCCTCCCACAGGCCTCCCCCGACCGTCGAATACTTCCAACGTGGAGGAGGCATCGGCTGCCTTCGCCTCGTCGAGAAACGTGGCTTCCCTCGGAGACACTGGCGGTCACCACACCCGAGGCCACACCCCTCCGACCTTCAGGTTGTACAGGTACGACCATATAATCTCACTAAAACACGAGTAACACAATAAGCAGATAAAGGATTTTCCAGAATTATCCAAGTAAATTTGTCTAATAACATCTGAATCGCCCTGCTGTTTAGTTTTTTTTTTTGTTTTTTTCTGGTCCTTCACTCTCACTTTATTCATCAACGAATCTTTCATCCTCGCTCAAATTATAGGGGAAATCGTCGCTTTCTCGGTCCGAATCACTCTCGCTGCTGGTGGCCATGATTGTAAAAAATGTTCACATGTGAGGAGCTCCACAACCCGTGACGTCACGCGCACACCGTCTGCTACTTCCGGTACAGGCAAGGCGTTTTTATTAGCGACCAAAAGTTGCAAACTTTATCGTCGATGTTCTCTACTAAATCCTTTCAGCAAAAATATGGCAATATTGCGAAATGATCAAGTATGACACATAGAATGAACCTGCTATCCCCGTTTAATAAGAAAATCTCATTTCAGTAGGCCTTTAACATCAAAAATTGCAGACTAAACAGATGCTTATGATTTTCTGCAAAAAGTAAAAACTTCACAAATAAATTTGGATGATTTCAATGGACAAGACAATAACTATGCCGTGTAAGGATTCCCACTGCACATTCTTTTGGGTTTTTGATTGATTGATTGATACTTTTATTAGTAGATTGCACAGTTCAGTACATATTCCGTACAATTGACCACTAAATGGTAACACCCGAATAAGTTTTTCAACTTGTTTAAGTCGGGGTCCACGTTAATCAATTCATGTTAGAGAATAGGGAATTGCGCAAATGAGCTGTCAACAAACAACACAGTGACAGGTATGGGCACATAAGGCAGGTATTGCTGGGGTGCAACTTTGGAAGGAACAGAAGGGAAGTAGGGAAGGGTACATATCAACAAGGTGCAGGTGGAACGACGCAAGCTCTCCGCTCATGTCCACGGTAAGAGCCGACTTATCACCACCATTTTCTCACTGAAACCTGCCGGTTGACATGTGGTAGGAAACCATGTTCGCTTGAACGCTCTGTTCCACAGTAAAGCTTCACTGTCATCTTTCGGGAATGTAAACAAGGAAACACCGGCTGTGTTTGTGTTGCTAAAGGCGGCCGCAATACACCGCTTCCTATATATAGCACATTTTCCCCCCAGGAGTTACCATAAATTTGTCCCTTGTTCCCCTAACGATGTTGGTGTACAAACAGTAACAAGATGGTCATCGTAATTATGAATGAGAGAAGTTTCTTCCACAAAAATAATAGTATCGTGGTTCGAAGCAGTTTCAGGTTTACGACACTAAGACGTGGAACGAGTGACAGCAAAGTTTGTCTAAAACTCATTACAACAAAAGGCAGCAGCGCATGAATTATATTCTGGCAACTAAAACCGAGGCTTTCATCCAAGTGGGAGAAATGAGGGGAACAAACTTGTGAGCACACACTGTGGGCATGCCCACATGTGCAGGTCACAATAAATGAAGGCCAATATAAGCCAACATTTCATTCAGCCCGTGCCATAGTGTTTTCCAAAGTTTAACTTACCAATATACACATTTATTTATGACATTGTGGAGTTTTTGTTTGATCTTTTCCATTGAAAAATGTAACCTTGACCAAAAGTCCCTTTAAGTGGAATTACATTTGAAGGTCAACCATTACATTTTAGTGTCGACTTGGACGTACAAACGAAATAGAAACCATTTTTTTTCTTTTTAAATCTATCTCTGAACAATAAGAAATCATCTTCACAGGAGCCTGCATTTGAGTTATGCAGCACTCCTGATGGGATAGCTACATAATCAGACTGTGGAACAGTAGGTGGTGATTTGGCTGTCTCAGTGAGTGTTTTTGCAAGTGTGTAGTGTGTGTGCGTTTGTGTGCGGGCGCATGACTAAGGACGTGGTTCTCAGAGAAAGGGAAATATTCTTCATTCTGTTCCTTAAGCTCACTGAAGCATCCTCAAGTAAGCACAAGCCTAAAATCCAAGAGACACTCACAGAACAAGTGCGTTGTTAAAGGGGCTAATATTACGAAAGACATTTGTGCATGCAAATAAAGAACAAACCAAATAATATGAACTGCTCAAGCCTTTTCTCAACCATTACCATCTCCTTAATAAAGGAATGCAGGGTATGTCATTATTTGAGCAGCAGGACGAGCTTAATTACTTTGCAACTTTTTCTCTGTCCTCATGACAGCACTGTTTTTTACCAACTTAAACATTAAAAAATAGTACAACCTACATACATTGTGGTGGCAAAAATACAGTATGGATGTATGTTCTAAGTTTGGGCTGGTGTCCCGATACTATTATTTTGATACTTTTTGGTACTTTCATACTTTTCGAAATAAAGGGGACCACAAAAAATGGGTTATTTTCTTTATCTTAACAAAAAATCTTACGGTACATTAAACATATGTTTATTATTGCAAGTTTGTCCTTGAAAAATAAATAGTGAACATACAAGACAACTTATCTTTTAATAGTAAGTAAGCGAACAAAGGCTCCTAATTTAGTCTGCTGACGTATGCAGTAACATATTGTGTCATTTGTCATTCTATTATTTTGTCAATATTATTAAGGACAAGTGGTACAAAAATCATTAGTAATCTACTCGTTCATTTACTGTTAACATCTGCTTATTTTTTCTTTCAACATGTTTTATCTACACTTCTGTTAAAATGTAATAATCACGTATTCTTCTGTCGCTTGATACTGTGCATTAGTTTTGGATGCTACCGCAAATTTGGGTATTAATTCGATACCAAGTCGTTACAGAATCATACATTGGTCATATTCAAAGTCCTCATGGGACGTATTTCCTGACTTTAAAAACTTAATATAATTTTTTTTTTTTTAAACGAAAGAAGATGCTGTGATGCCAAAAAAAATCTACATAATCATAGTAGTATAGACTAGATATGCTCTTGTACTTGGTATCATTACAGTGGATGTTAGGTGTAGATCCACCAATGGCGTTTGTTTACATTTTGACGCCGGTGAGCTACGGTGATAGCAGAAGCATTTTTAGCTATTCCTCGTCTTGCAGGGATGATACTTGTAAGAAACTTCCTTTACTTGTCGCCATGGAGGTGAGGATTAATGATTTAGTGGTAGCTATAACGATTGCGGATGGACCTTAGCTGCTTGCTAGTTAGCCATGTCTTAAAGCACATCTTCATGAGGGCGTTTCAGTGTTATAACTTCACCTTTATCATTAGTTTTTAAGCCAAAATGCGTCCCTTCTACCTTTTCTTGTCTACACACTGTGTCTGTTTGTAAGTACTCAGTGATTGTGCGTTATCGAACATGCTCGTCTGCTTGTAAACCAGCAATGACAGGATGTGATGACGGCAGGTTGGCGGACTGGGACTTTTCAGAGGCAGTAAAGTACCGAATACGATTCAATAGTATCGCGGTATTATACTAACACCGGTATACCGTACAACCGTAGTTTGGACTCGAGTGTCTTAATAACTGATATTTGAATTTTATTGTATTTTTTTTATATATTTGAATATTAAAATCATACTAAATGTTAATAAACCATTTGTAGCAAATGACAGGTTATGTTGAATAAATATGTTTTTATTTAATGGTACTTGTAACTAAGGATACAACGATCATCTGTTTTACTACTAACCACAATTAAAAACATCACAGGTATTTATGTTACGCTTGGGTCGCATCTTTATGCGCTTGTCGTTTCCTCAAGATGCAGACGGACCTCCCGAAGCAGTGTGCAGGTACAAAAAATATTTATTTTCCATAAATCAGTCAAGAAAACAAACAAACAGAAAAAAAGCGCTAAAAGCACGGGAAGGAAAACTAAAGCTTAGTGAAGGAACAACAAGCAAAGATATTCAATCATAACTTGCTGCATGAAGCAAACAAAACAGCCAGACAGGAAGGCATAAATAGCTCTCTGATCAGTGACCGTAGGCAGATGAACATAATCAGCACCCATGGCAACCAAGAAACACAAATTAACTAAGGGAGTCTTAAACTAAAACAAAACATGATCCGGGCAACGGATAATTACAATTTCCTTGCAAAGTCTCCACAACTCTGTTTCAGTCTTCCAAACTCACTTTAAACAGACATTATGCTGGTATGTTGTTTTCAGCACAACCTGCACAACACAAAAACAAAGTTAAAGCAGCATTGCGAGCATGTAACAAAGTCAATAAATTACGGACGTTCACACAAATAAAAGCACACAGAGAGCAGAGATTACAAATATGTGATGTTTCCCAATTGTAAAAAATGTCACAGTGATCCCCAAAAGCTAGGCCGCATGAGCGCAGCCACGAACGCAGCTGAGCACCCCGGAAAATAATCCTTACAAGAACGCAAATAAATGCTATGTCAGATATCAAAACCTATTTGGGGGAAATTATTGACATTGAGAATAGTTTCAATTCTTCATGGAATTAAAAAAATAAAATTGGGCTCTAGTAATAAGGGAACTTTTCTCACACAGGGCAAAAGGTCTGGTGCTTGAGCAGTGGTTATTACTATCTACTTACTAATTATTAATTTTGTTGAATATTAAATACTATTAGTATCTGCATATATATTGTATCTGCTGTAAAAAAAAAAAAAAGAGAATATTGTCAGTCATCCACTTTTTGTTTCTGTGGGTGGAGGAGTGGCCAATAGCATTCAAACTGAGAAGTTCAGAATCTATGCACCAGCCTGATATATCCAATATCATTATTTTCTACTAAATTATTTAAATTAGAATAAATAAACTATTTAGCGTCATCATTTTTTACTGAAAATATGTGTTGTTATGATTGGTATGGCCAAGATTTAAAAAATACTTTATTAATCTCTGTGAGAAGGAAAAACATACATTTTCCCAAAGTGGATCATGCATAAAGCCCAGTTTTATTG
Source organism: Nerophis ophidion (assembly GCF_033978795.1). NCBI lineage: Eukaryota > Metazoa > Chordata > Actinopteri > Syngnathiformes > Syngnathidae > Nerophis > Nerophis ophidion. The sequence continues at coordinate 43,853,647 of NC_084622.1, forward strand.
CCTTCACAGAAAGGCAAATACTGTATAGAATGTTAAATACATAACGTATAACATTTAACTAAACAATGTGAGCTAACAGCTGGTAGGTTTTTTTTCCTCTTCCTTTACCTTGCTAGGTTGTACTAATACTGAGACTGTGTGCCCTGCTACAGTAATTACCGTATTTTCTTGAATTGCCGCAGGGCATATATTATGCGCCTGCCTTGAATTATTGCTGGGTCAAACTCGTTTCCCAAAATAATTAGCGCATGCTTAGTATTACCGCCTGGTCAAACTCATGACATCAGAAGTGACACTTCCCCGGTCATTATTTTCAAAATGGAGGAGACTGATTTCAATACCGGTAATTTGAAATCGCACAAAGGGAAGAAGATTAAGAGCTATTCAGTAGGATTTAAGGTCCAAGCTTACATCACACTCCAATTTTTACTGCATACCTTCGGTAAGTGCCGGAGTGAGAAGAGGTTTTAAAATAATTAGCGCTCCGGCGGCAATTCAAAGAAATACGGTATAGTAAGTTCTAGCACTGAAGAAGTTGAGAGTAAAACCAAATTCTTTACACTCTTCGACTTGGTGGGCCCCCACTCTAAAAAATCAAGTGTGCTCTTTTCACACAAAAAATTTTTTATTTAGAATTTATAAGAACATCTTACCAGTTAACAATTTGAATCAGTACACTTTATTTGTGATAAATGGTCTCCTGGTTATTTAGGCTTTACTTGGGGTATTTAATTTGTTGCAATTAAGGTAATCAAACATTAAATATATTGCTACATTAAAAAGGGAACTGCCCTTTTTTGGGAATGTTGCCTATCGTTCACAACCATTATGAAAGACATGACGACGGATGTATTTTTTTAATGCATTGTAAATATTAAATGAATGCGATCAAAAGTCTGCTTACGATGGAGCCTCTGGGAGCCACTCTATAATGCCTGTAGAGCCCTTAAGAAACACCCAAACACCTCCATTAGGGTTTTATACACACACTAAGTATATACAGTATGTGATGTAGTAACAGGTACATTTAAACTGACATTTAATATTTACGTATTTTGATAATTTTAAGCATACGCATACATAGTTTAAAAAACGCATTACAATGTTTGTTTGTTTTTCTCTCTTCATCACTGATTATTACTCACTGCAGACTTAATGAGAGCCAAAAACATTAAAAAAACATCACTTAGTACAGTGCTGTCATTAGGATGCAGACTGCTGGGATGTTTATATATTATTATTTAGATGAAAAATTACTCATAATCCTCGCAAAGGAATGGGAGGTGAGGGGTGGAGCAGGTGACCAAGCATCTTTTTGTGTCGTTCTCGCCATTCCTGGGTCTAAATTGGATGTTAAAATGTACTAACATGTCGGATTACCTCCTCTGCCTTCTTCTGCCCAGGTGAAAGGCATGATTTATGATCTACAATAAACTTCCAAAGAGCAGGGAAGAGAGGATAGGGACACACAGTATTGATCCCGTTGCCGCAATAAATAGTTAGTCTGCGTTAACGTTTATAATAACAATATCACTATAACTTGGTTAATATTCTGTCTTGATCCGGGCTGTTTGTTTGACTACTTCAGTTCTGTTTTCAGCACCCCTGGGTTTGTGTTTTGGTTTCCATGGGTGCTGATTGGTCTTACCTGCCTCTGATTAGTGTTTGGCACGCTCACCTGCTGCCGGGCACTAATCAGAGAGTTACTTATTCACGTTGTGCGCCACACTTGGTCTGGCTTCCTTATTTGCAGTATGCAACAGTTACGTTGGATGACTTCTTTTTTTCCATGCCTTTGATTACAGTGCTAAATCTCGCCTTAGCTTCCCGCGAGATCGGCACGTGTCTCTTTTGTTTGTTTCCCCATAGTTTTGTATTTCGTATGATTAATGAGAATCAAATCATATCCTACCTGCACACTTTGTTCAGAGCTTCCGTCTGCATCCTGGGAAAACGACCCACGCATAAACATGCGACCCAATCGTGACATATTCAAATCACAAAATATAAATGGAGTATTGTTGGCGCTTTTTGGATGTTTTTTTAATTAGGTTTTATGGGCGTAAAAGAGGACCTCTCATTGGCTCAGCTGTAAGCAGACTTTTATTTACGTTTAATAACGAGTTAGAACGCATTATAAAATAAAAGATTCATCCGTCGTTAAGTCTTTCATAATAATTGTGAACGAAAGGCAAAATCTTAAAAAAAGTGCAGTAACTTTAAGGGCAATATGTACTACATGGCCACCCGGTAATCAGAGGGGAAGAGAACTCAAATTCCCACCAAAAAGGCTCAGACTTGTAAAATAAGCTTCATTATTGATGGAGCTTCTTTGGACAGAAATAGCATGAGCATGTGGAATGAAAGGGAGAGGAAGAGAGCAGGAGCATAAGAGAGACTGAGACAGCAAAATAACTAACTTGAGAACAACCTACATTTTCAAAATATTGTTTAAAAGCGGAACTAAAGAGAGAAATATTTCACCTCGGCGGACCTCGAAAAACTGATTTTATTAAAGGTATTCATGTTAATGAATGAAATATGGGTGCATGCCTACAGTGAAATTCTAGACTTATGTCAGCTATTTCATTTCCTACAGTAAAATGGTAAATGGGTTTTACTTGTATTGCACTTTTCTACCTCTTTTTAAGGAGCCCAAAGCGCTTTGACAGTATTTCCACATTCCCCCATTCACACACACTGATGGCGGGAGCTGCCATGCAAGGCGCTAACCAGGGCCCATCAGAAGCAAGGGTGAAGTGTCTTGCCCAAGAACACAACAGACGTGAATAGGATGGTAGAAGGTGGGGATTGAACCAGTAACCCTCAGATTGCTGGCACAGCCACTCTCCCAAATTTGCCACGCCGTCCCCACAGTAATGCAGATTTTAAAAATACTTACGATTCATCAGATATTACTTAATTTATTCTTGCTCCCAAGTTACTCATCAAGTAATAACCAAACACTCAGCAAAACCACATTATTTGTACCAAGTCCCTGAAGAAGGTTGTTAAGTGGTAATAGCTTTCTTCTACTCAGTTGGTTTCAAAGGGGCATATTATCTGATCAACTGGAAGTACAAACTAAGAACCTGTGCAGACTCAAACCTCCGTAACGTTATCTAAAACTAACATGAATGTGACAATGGATGTCCCAAAGTACAGAGAAAGACCCTTTCATTAACCCTTGGATGCACAACCTACTAATGCCAACTAAGGTTGTACGGTATACCGATACTAATAAAGTACCCTCGATACTAATTGATTGAAACCGGTACCATACTGCCTTTGAAAAGTACCGGTATCGTTCCTTTATCTGAATGCCACTGTGCATGATGTTGAGTGTGTCAAAACGCACACACAAAATGCATATAAGCAATAACATTTTGGAGAGGAGGAAAGGCAAAAAACGTCAATTCTACTGGTTAAAAAAGAGTGTGCGTGAAGCGCAATACGGAGGTATATGGGTTTCAAAACTAATGGTAAAGGTGATGCTTTAAACAGGGAAGCACCGCGCTTCAAGTGTTGCTTTCGAACACGTCTCGCCAAATGGGGCGATTAGTATTACCACCTTTGCTTCAAACTTAAGGCATTTAAATAATAACAATTCAGATCTGCACAATGAAATCTAAAAATTGACAGGTAATAATGTAATAATTTGTGACAATCTGGTTGCTTCATTATTAGTTTTGCAGGACACAACCTGACCCGTTCATCATTGTACTGCGCAGTGCACTCGTTACCTCTCTCTCTTTACTCGGCCACTCACTCACTGACATCACTCCGACAAAACATTGTCATTCTCTTAAACACACATACACTACATTTATAGATTAACAGCTCCTCTGTTGTGCACATGTAGATGCCAAATATTAGCGGAGTTAAAGACCCATCTAATGTCAACTAATGAAAGTGGAATGACTGAATTTAGTGACAAATTGCTACAATTTGTGTTTTACCTGCTACACAGCTTACCTGTGTACATTTATCCATAGTTTTTTTTTTTAGTACTTACTAATAATTGTATTGTTCTTAAAGTACACACCGGTATTGGCAACCATAATTCATTAAGTATTTAATATAATGTCAATAAAGCTTTGTTATTATATTCTAATGCAGGGGTCACCAACCTTTTTGAAACCAAGAGCTACTTCTTGGGTACTGATTAATGCGAAGGGCTACCAGTTTGATACAAACTTAAATAAATTGTAATAAATAGCCAATTTGCTCAATTTACCTTTAGTGAATAAATCTATGTATAAAAAATTGGGTATTTCTGTCTGTCATTCCGTCGTACATTTTTTTTCCTTTTACGGAAGGTTTTTTGTAGAGAATAAATGATGAAAAAAACCGCTTAATTGAACGGTTTAAAAGAGGAGATAACACGGAAAAAATGAAAATTAAATTTTGAAACATAGTTTATCTTCAATTTCGACTCTTTAAAATTCAAAATTCAACCGAAAAAAATGAAGAGAAAAACTAACTAATTCGAAACTTTTTGAAAAAAAATTAAAAAATAATTTATGGAACATTATTAGTATTTTTTCCTGATTAAGATTAATTTTAGAATTTTGATAACATGTTTTAAATAGGTTAAAATCCAAGCTGCACTTTGTTAGAATATATATATAACAAATTGGACCAAGTTATATTTCTAACAAAGACAAAACATTATTTCTTCTAGATTTTCCAGAACAAAAATTTTAAAATAAATTCTAAAGACTTTGAAATAAGATTTAAATTTGATTCTACAGATTTTCTAGATTTACCAGAATATGTCTTTAATTTAATCACAATAAGTTTGAGGAAATATTTCACAAATATTATTCGTCGAAAAAACAGAAGTTAAAACGAAGAATTTAATTAAAATGTATTTATTATTCTTTACAATAAAAAAATAAACTTACTTGAACATTGATTTAAATTGTCAGGAAAAAAGAGGAAGGAATTTAAAAGGTAAAAAGATATCTGTTTAAAAATCCTAAAATAATTTTTAAGGTTGTATTTTTTCTCTAAAATTGTCAGTCTGAAAGTTATAAGAAGCATAGTAAAAAAATTAATGAATTTATTTAAATAAGTGAAGACCAAGTCTTTAAAATATTTTCTTGGATTTTCAAATTCTATTTGAGTTTTGTCTCTCTTAAAAATGTCGAGCAAAGCGAGACCAGCTTGCTAGTGAATTAATAAAATAAAATAAAAATAGAGCTATTTTTAGAACAGGCCAGCAGGCAACTCATCTGGTCCTCACGGGCTACCTGGGGCCCGCGGGCCTCGCGTTGGTGACCCCTGTTCTAATGTAATCCTTGATTATGGCAGACTATAAGTAATATGGAAAATGTTACATTTTTCTTTGAGTGCAACAAGAAAAGCCAAATGTGTTTAATGCCCTTTCATTTACATGTTACCTTTTAAAATTGTTCTTTAAATGCAATAGAAAACATATGTTTATTGTATTGTAAGATTTTCTGATAAAATAAAACCAATATTGGCATTTGTTGTAGTTCCCTTTATTTTGAAAAGGAACCGATATATATTTTGGTACCGTTACCAAATTATTGGTATCCACCAAACCCTAACGCCTACACACTTCTACGATTGGGGTCAAAAATACACCAATTAAATTCAATGTGTTTCTGAAATAACAGGGTTGTTATTCATTAAAATCCTTAAAACAAAGACTTGTAATATTTTCATATTCCAGGGATTCCTAATATAACATGTTTCTGACATGAAGCCATTAGCATTTTTATTTATTCTTTCAGTCATTTTAAGAAATTACAGATTTTGTATCACTGCCCACTCTTTTTACAAGTGGGGTCAAAAATTACCAAGCAGTGTCGAAAGTGCACCTCTTCCATATTTATGATGTGTTTGTCCTCAATTTAATGTATTTACAACGCACATAGCAGCACTATATGCTCACTGGAGGCGTGCCTTTAGTGTCCTCTCTCACTTGAAACTTTCACCCTTTAACGGCCGCATGCTGTCCTCAATTATGTCCGCTTTTCCTCCATATAAACAGCGTGCCGGACCAGTCATATAGCATCTATGGCTTTTGGAACTCAGCGCACACACAACAACCTATCTGGATTCGATAAGAGATTCGAAAAGGAATCGGTTCGATAAGAGGATTCGATAATGCCATCGAATTCGATAATGCCATCGAATTCGATCATTTCTTAACGAACATCATCTCTAATTGTGTATGTGTGCGTGTGTTTTTTGTCTGCTGTGTGTAAAGTTGCCTCTTTCTATTTGATATAAAGTTTATGTTCGTGTTTAGTGCTGGTTGTTGAATGCCATTCCCTGCAGTGAAACTTGCTGAACTTCTGACGTTGTCATGTTTAAATACTACCACATGAAAACTAGCATGCTCCGTTACATCAGAACATTCCACTACATGGTCAGCTGCTTTTTTAGCTGGAGTTTGGTTGTTGTTGCAGTCTTGTACGCCTCATAAAGTTGTATTTCCCGCACTCAGCTGGAGGCTTTAGTTCAGGGGTCTTAAACACACGGCCCACGGGCCAATTGAGGCCCGCCAGATGTTATTTTGCGGCCCGCGCCTTGATATGAAAATGTAATAATGGTGCGGCCCGCGAGTTCTATATGAATGGCACTTTACAGCATCATGATTGTACACCCTCGATTTATCCGGGAGACTAACAATTTCCAGTGCCCCTCCAGGTGTTATCATTCTCCTGAACTTCACCCTAACGATATTATTAAGCCGGGCACCGTGGAGGCGCTGCCTTTTGCATCCTCTACAACCTGTACAAACAGCGTGCCAGCTCAGATACATATTATATTTGGCTTCTACAGACGCAATAAGCGATTGCAAGACATAGTTGATCAACAGCCACACAGGTCACATTGAGGGTGGCTGTGTAAACAACTTTAACACTGTCACAAATATCTGCCACACTGTGAACCCACACCAAACAAAAATGACAAACACGTTTTGGGAGAACATCCGCACCGTAACACAACATAAACAAACAGAACAAATACCCAGAATCCCATGCAGCCAGAACTCTTCCGGGCTGCGATATACACCAATGATCCTTCCCCCCAGCCCCCCCCCCCTATTGTACGCGGAACATTTAGGGCTGCATTGGATTCTGGGTATTGGTTCTGTTGTGTTTATGTTGTGTTACGGTGCGGATGTTCTCCCAAAATGTGTTTGTCAATCTTGTTTAGTGTGGGTTCACAGTGTGGCACATATTTGTAACAGTGTTAAAGTTGTTTATGCGGCCACCCTCAGTGTGACTTGTATGGTTGTTGATGAAGTATGCCTTTCAGTCTTATCCGTGGTTCTGCAGAAGCTCCATACAATACGTGACTGGGGCGGCACACTGTTTCTATGGTGGAAAAGCGGACGGGACGGCAGGTTATAGCGGACGCTAAAGGCAGTGCCATCACGGCACGCCCTTAATATTGTTGTCCGGGTGAATACCGGGAGAATGATTGCCCCGGGAGATTGTCGGGAGGGGCACTGATATTCGGGTGTTTCCCGGAAAGATCGTGAGAGTTGGCAAGTAGGTTGCTAGGGTGGGAAAGCCATTCAAAGAAGGTGAATTGATTAAAAAGTGCATGTTAGATTTTTTTTTTAATCTTATCTTGCGGCCCAGCTTTATCTAGTTTCTGCATCCAGTGGCCCCCAGGTAAATTGAGTTTGAAACCCCTGCTTTAGTTTAAGATGCAGGTATAAGTTTGTTGTGCTGCTGCCTTTTTAAACACTTTTTCATGTGCAGTCATATGTTCCACGCTTGTTGCCGCAGAATCAATGTACTGATAACCATTTTATTTTTCCCACCTTTGTTAGCCTTACCCATGTTTTGCTGTATGTGCCACTAAGGAAGTAAGGGAAGCGCCTGGGGGAAATAAGTATGCCAGAGCAGGGATAGAAAAAAATATATATATATATTTTTTTTAACCGAAAAAATTTGAAGATTAATATATCGCCCAGGCCTAGTTGTAGCCACCTGGCACGATACAACTTAATGAGGAACTTGATATAAGACTGAAAATATCCTGCAAAGTCAAGGAAATTGCAGGAGCGAAGGGAAAAGAAAGTGGGCCTAAGCACAAATGTTCACAGTCAGAGCAGGCCAGCGGGGGGCAGGAGAGGGTGGTGCAACCATGCTTAAATCCAGTATGGTATGAATAGGGATGGGTAACGAAAGCCAGCTCCATAATGTTTACCTGACTGACTGATATTGACTATCACAAGCTGTGCAGACCACATAGTGGTCAAACAGTTTACACGTACGGACTGCGGGTTTAACAATGAACATAGTGGAGCATCCATTGATAATCCTAAATTGTGCATTATGGTGAAGTAAATGATCATCCTTTCTGGGCGATATGGCCTTTTTTTAATATTGCGATATTCTTAAACCATACACAATATATATATCTCAATATTTTGCCTTAGCCTTAAATTAACACTTGATACATATAATCACACCAGTATGATGATTCTATGTGTTTACATTAAAACATTCTTTTTCATACTGCATTAATATGTGCTACTTTTAAACTTTCATGCAGAGAAGGAAATCACAACAACAAAAAAAAATCACTTTTTTTCATGCGGTGTTGATCTGGAAACGTTTGCCTCTGCATTTTGATGGTGTGGGCGTGTGGCACCGAATGGAGATGTTGACATGCGGAGTAAGCACTCTTCATTCTCTTAGCAGGTGACTCTTCAAATGATGCCACATATTAGCAGTAATGCTACTTTTTATAGCAACGCTTTTGCCCCACACTTGACAAATTACGGTTGTCTGTTCGACATATTCCCACTTGAAGCCAAACCACCGCCAGACGATGGACCCCCTGCTGTTTTTCTTGGGAATTCATTCTTCCTTCATTTGTTACCAGATTCGCACCTTCTTTCTCTCGTATTACCGCTCGCACCACAGCTAACGTTACCCATGCTGCTACCTCTCTGCTCCCCGAGGGCGTATATGTATGTAACGTATGACGTTATGGTATGTGACTTATGTAAGAAGTTGCGCTTGCTGTCTGTGAGAAGGACATACAAGAAAGAGCGAGGAGAGACTGTAGTGTAATGCCAGCAGCTAAAAGCCACTGCGTAAGAACGTACGCTCGAATATCACAATATAGTCATTTTCTATATCGCAGAGACAAACCGGCGATATATCGAGTATATCGATGTATCGCCCAGCCCTAGTTAGGATAAGGATCTAAATTTAAGTGACATTTTTCAGAATACCAAACAAATTCATTTTACAATCCTAATGAGGAGAAATCTCCCAATCCTGACCATGGGATGGCATCAGGGAGCTGATATTTGCCTTTTTAATTAATTGGAGATCAGCTGATGAGCTTTACCACAGCTATATCCAGATGTTCAAATGGCTAAAGTTGGTACTATGTGAAAGACTGCTTCAAAAGGGATGCACACTCAGTGAGGTACAATTACACTTCCGTATTCCTTGTTAAACACATGCAGGGGGTTTGTTAATTCCAGAGAGGTCAGGATTTGCCTTCCTGTATACAGGAGGTATTTTTTTTTCTTCTACATTTTAAAAACTTCCTTGTGGTTTACATAACATGTAATAATGGTTCTTTGGTCAAAAAAATGTCTACATATTGTTTTAAAGCTTTCTGTGGGTGGTCATGGCTCCACTTCAACAGTGTCCTCTACTCGCCTGTTGCTGTTTTTAGCGCTTCCATAGCGAGTCTACTGACAACTTTTAACTATTCGATACTTTGCATTATAAGTGACAACATCGGAGGATGTATGTACATGTACAAGCCAGTCTGCTCCACAACAGAGGGGTAGGGAAAAAGAAGGAACTTATTGAATATAGGGCAGACTACAATGGTGGACATGCACAAAGCTATTCGACCTATTGGGTTTGATTTCAAATGTTCTGGACTTAGGCAGATCCCAAATACACAACAGCAGGTACCAATAGGTAAGAAAGGTTGGGTTTTGCATAATAAAGCCCCTTTAAATGGTTAAAGTGGGTTTTGCTATTGTTTAGTGATTGTGCGCTATTCACTCAATCTGGGCAGATAATCAGTAAATTAATTACTTGAACGATAAAATAAACACAATCATTTTCCCGGCATCGATGCATGACCATGTACGTGTGTTTTTGTTTTTTTTGTCGCTCAAATCCAAACTGGGATGAAGAGGGCTCCCTCTATGCATTGCTGTGACCACCTTAAAGTTAAAGTTTAAGTACCAATGATTGTCACACACATACTAGATGTGGCGAAATTATTCCCTGCATTTGACCCATTACCCTTGATCACCCCCTGGGGGGTGAGGGGAGCAGGGGGCAGCAGCGGTGCCACGCCCGGGAATCATTTATGGTGATTTAACCCCCAATTCCAACCCTTAATGCTGAGTGCCAAGCAGGGAGGTAATGGGTCCCATTTTTATAGTCTTTGGTATCACTCGGCCGGGATTTGAACTCACAACTTACCGATCTCAGGGCGGACACTCTAACCCAGGAGGTCGGGAACCTTTTTGGCTGAGAGAGCCATACAAGCCAAATATTTTAAAAAGTATTTCAGTGAGAGCCATAAAATATTATTTTTAAGACTGAATACAACTAAATGTGTGGATTTTTAAGTAAGACTAACATTTTTAGAGTATAATAAGTCTCTTATTTTTTTTAAGAACATTGTTATTATGAATCTAACCAACATTAAATAAAATACTTCTTACCATTAATGCGACTTCTTGAACAGATGCGGTAGAAACCAGATGGATGGATTAAAATGCATGAAAACGTTTAATATTTTGAACGTTATTTTTGACACTGTGATTACCAGTAGAATTATTCATTACTTATCGTGTTGAGCAATGTCAGCTAAGATTGATCTGAGAGCCAGATGCAGCAATCAAAAGAGCCACATCTAGCTCTAGAGCCATAGGTTCCCTACCCCTGCTCTAACCACTAATCCAAAGAGCCACATCTAGCTCTAGAGCCATAGGTTCCCTACCCCTGCTCTAACCACTAATCCACTGAGCAGGTTTATTCAATAGCAGAATTAAATGAAAGGAATTAAACCTCTACTAAGTATTTTTTTTTCTAAAGAGTAATTTCATTAGTAATTGTAGTGATTTGTTGGTTTAGTAACAGGTAACTATAATTCCATTCATCCATCCATTTTATACCGCTTATTCCCTTTGTTGTCACGGGGGGCGCTGGAGTCTATCTCAGCGACAATAATTACTTTACTATTTTTTTTTAAGTCATTTTCAGAACACTGTTAATAACAGTAACATTGTGTTAAGTTTAACAAAACACTTTTCTCATTCTGTTCAAAATACCGATATATATTCGACCTAAAAATACCAGTTTTGGTCCATATCGCCCAGCTTTAGCTGAAATTATTTGGACTTTTACGCTGATCCATCCATCCATCCATTTTCTACCACTTATTCCCTTTGAGGTCGCTGGTGCCTATCTCAGCTACAATCGGGCGGAAGCAGAGTACACCCTGGACAAGTCGCAACCTCATCACCAACACAGATAGACAGACAACATTCACACTCACTTTCACAAACTAGGGCCAATTTAGTGTTGCCAATCAACCTATCCCCAGGTTCATGTCTTTGGAAGTGGGAGGAAGCCAGAGTACCCGGAGGGAACCCACACAGTCACGGGGAGGACATGCAAACTCCACACAGAAAGATCCCTAGCCCGGGATTGAACCCAGGACTACTCAGGACCTTCGTATTGTGAGGCAGACGCACTAACTCCTCTGCCACCATGAAGCCCCTTTTACACTGATATTAAAACATTTTATTTTTCACCTGTATATATGTATATGTCTCTTTGGGTGGAGGCGGGGCCTATAGCTTGCACACACAGGGACAGAGCCTCACTAGTAATAAGCATTGTGAGGTAACAAAAATTAGGAAGAAAAAACATGATCGCAAATCAAAATGTCTCGGTGTGGGAATATTTAAGCTTCAAACTGAATGAGCAAAATGAGTCCATAAACACGGACAAACCAGCAGGTATGCCCTCTTATTTTGGAAAGTGAGAAAAACAACAAAACTAACTTAATGACCTAGTTTTTCCAAGATAAATGTCAAAATGCCAAATATTCATTGTAAATGCAATTTTTGCTCACAGAGTTTGAGTCCATTTTATTCTTATTGCTTGTTCACTAATTTACAATAGCTGACATTTCAATCACAATGGTAAAAAAAATTTATGACATACCAAAGTTTATTGCATTTGAAAGGGTTATTTACATTATTATCAGGGTTTCCCCTCTTAATGTAAAAGATTGTGGCGGCAAAATTAAAACCACCGAACCTTAAAAATATTTTTTTTGACGTGAAAACAAATTAAAGTAATATAATGTATTTTAGCCTCCAGAAGAAGTCAAACTAAGTCTGGCACTATTTTTAACTTTTGTTGCAAATATTTTGGCAAACCCAACCAATTCCAACAAGTATTCCTTCCCATGCACACTCGTCCGCCTTCGTGCTTCCTTCCTAGACAAACAACAACACTTACTCATTCTCCGCCAATCCCCTTTCAGGAGCAGACGTTGTGGTCACGAGCATGGGAACAACCAACAACAAATCAAAACCACACGAACATACATTACCACCAGCAGGTCGCGACAGTATTTTTGGATATATATAGCCGATTATTTGCGCACTATTGACTAGGGATGCACCAAAAATTTGGCCGCCAAAAAATACTTTGACCACTAGAACAGCGCTGCCAAAACAGGATGTTGTGATGACGTAGGCAATATGCACAGGATTGTTTGCAGCACAAGCAGCATGTCCAGGATGTGGATGTACTTCAATGCATCGAAGATATACCAGCAGACAGCGAATTACAAAAATGTGCAAATATTAAGAGAACAGTGCTTTTAAGGAGAGAAAGTCTAACTGGAGCAGCAGCGCAAAGCAAGTGTGGCGTTATGTGTTGGAGTTTGCTGTTAGTCGAAAACATCGAGAGATAGTAGTAGAGTCTTTAAGCACGAGTAGTCTATAATAACACCATAAATAAAGAAAAAGTCACTGAAATGTCTCTAGATACATAAACATTCTCAACAAAGTACATTGAATAATAAGCAGCAACAATTGAAAATACAACAAAATGTAATTCCATCCATCCATCCATTTTCTACCTCTAATTCCCTTTGGGGAAGCAGGGGGCGCTGGCGCCTATCTCAGCTACAATCGGGCTACCCTGGACAAGTCGCCACCTCATCGCAGGGCCAACACAGATAGACAGACAACATTCACACTCACATTCACACACTAGGGCCAATTAAGTGTTGCCAATCAACCTATCCCCAGGTGCATGTCTTTGGAAGTCAATCAATCAATCAATGTTTATTTATATAGCCCCAAATCACAAATGTCTCAAAGGACTGCACAAATCATTACGACTACAACATCCTCGGAAGAACCCACAAAAGGGCAAGGAAAACTCACACCCAGTGGGCAGGGAGAATTCACATCCAGTGGGACGCCAGTGACAATGCTGACTATGAGAAACTTTGGAGAGGACCTCAGATGTGGGCAACCCCCCCCCCTCTAGGGGACCGAAAGCAATGGATGTCGAGCGGGTCTAACATGATACTGTGAAAGTTCAATCCATAGTGGCTCCAACACAGCCGCGAGAGTTCAGTTCAAGCGGATCCAAGACAGCAGCGAGAGTCCCGTCCACAGGAGACCATCTCAAGCGGAGGCGGATCAGAAGCGTAGAGAGGAAGCCGGAGTACCCGGAGGGAACCCACGCATTCATGGGGAGAACATGCAAACTCCACACAGAAAGATCCCAAGCCTGGGATTGAACCCAGGACTACTCAGGACCTTTGTATTGTGAAGCAGATGCACTAACCCCTCTGCCACCTTGAAGCCATCCATCCATTTTCTACCGCTTATTCCTTTTGGGGTCACGGGGGCCGCTGGTGCCTAGCTCAGCTACAATCGGGCGGAAAGCGCAGTACACCCTGGACAAGTCACGCCACCGTGAAGCCCCAAAATGTAAATATATACTAAAATATATCCACCCATCCATTTTCTACCGCTTGTCCCTTATAATACTAATTAATAAAACAGATTTGTTTATAAATGTACAGTATGTATAAATTTATATTTAGCATTTTTAAAGAAAATCGTATCATCATAAGAAATTATACAATGACGTTATGGTGACAGCGCCCCCACCACTGCAGGCATCTTGGCAATTTTGGCTAAACCCAGATTATTATTGTAAACTATGATTACATTGGTGGTTAGTTTGGTCACAAAATTATGCTCACAATATAGTTTATCGGCTATCATTTGTGGGACAATATACAGTATCAATCAAAATTTATATCAACCCAGGGCTACATTATTTTACTCAAAAAATACATTTAATATATCGTCTGATTTATACAGTACTAGCAAAATATAAATTTAATGATATAAGTTTCATAAAAATGTGTTATTGTGTTGACTTGTGTTACTTGCTGAAAACATTTTCAGTTCCATAATATTGTCAAAGTATCGGATAGTTGGATTGGATTAGAGGCCAAAAAAATTGGATCAGAATCAGACGCCAAATATGCAGACTGGTACATCCCTACTAAAGTTTATGTAAAAGAAAGGAAAAATTGAGGGGTTAGTTGTTGAAAAGAGGATAGTTTTTTTCAGGAATTCATAAAACAAGACAGTAAGTACAATTGTTCATATTCTGAAACATACTGTACAAACTGTACATGTATATGAATTAACACAGGCTCAAATGTAAGTAAAGAAGAACTGGATGCTCACTTCAAGTAAGCCGATGACAAGCTTAAGCTTTGTTAAAACAGCCAAGATAAAGCGATTCATCAGCCTGCTTTGATATCTGTTCACCTCTCCGTCATCAAACAGAATAAGGAAGCATCCCTGACAGCTTTGACCCTTCATTTAACACAGTGACTGATACTGCTCCATTCATTGAGCAGTATTTCTGGTGCGTAGTAATGTGTAAACTGCTATGAATTAAACACTGCATCACCCCCTATTAGGCCATAGTGGTGCCACTTATATTGGGCAGAGTGGTGGAAAAGTTGGATCTCATCCCAGCTAACTTGGAGTGAGAAGTGGGGCACAGTACACCACGGACAAATAACCAGTCAATTAACAACAAATATGTCATTTTTAGTAGAATGTTTTCCACTCTAATTTTGCTTTCCACGAATTTGAGTTTGGTTGGTATCATTTGAAAAGCCGGACATGAAACACAAATTAGACTGAGGTCAACAAGTCAAGGCTGTATTTAAGGCTTTTACAAATTGATTATCAACCAGGAACACATGTTCTTGGTAAAAGACTTAATGATTTCAATAACACAATGGCCTGTTTGAATTCTTTATCCATAATTATGTCAGTGTCATGGAAACATATTTGTAAGGTTGGGTAATCATGTTATAAGGTTCTGTTTGTGTGGTACAACGGGATGCTCAAATTTCATTCTAAAATAGATTGTCAGTGGCAAAGTGTTCGCCATTGTGTCTGTGAGAAAACAACAAAGCAAACAACTGAGCAGTAAGCTTAGCTTTTTTATTTAATGATGCTGAATGAAAAAAAATAGTAGCACAAAAATAATTTAGGAGCAAAATGAAATGTCTTAAATGTCACAATTTCATTATTAACACTTTAACAAGGTAGATATGTGTACTCTTCAAACTTAAAGTGTTTACAAATTACAAAGAAGAACCATGATAAACATTCTGAATATATTTCATCCATTCATTCATTCTAAAAATAATCCTACTTATCTCAACATATGAAATATAACTTACTTCACCAATTATTATGTATTCATTTATTTTTATTGTGATTACTTATGGATTATATTGTGAATAAATTGAGAACAGGAAGTGAACAACAGTTTTACCAACTGTTATGTAAAAGAAAAAGGGTAGGATTAAATAAGCTCTGCTTCTTCCTACTCCTTTTCGAACATGTTGAAAATAGAAACTGGAAATTGTGATGTATCATGTTGTATGCTTGCATACATATAAACACATTGACATCGTAAGGCCCACTGTAACGCTCAGTTAAACACAGAGAACATCCCTAAACTGTGCTAGAACTCTCGCTAACACTAGTGTAGGGCTGGGCGATATGCTTTGAACCTGATAACCAGATACAGTTTGAGTAGTTGCAGTTTCTAGACGCTAGAAAGCAGTAGTGTCTCAGGTATTGAACACTACACAGTGTAGTTTGGGAAGCTACTCATTAAACCAACACATTAGCAGTGTCAGGATGTTGCCGCACCATCTGCATTAAAACCAACAAAATTAAAGACAAGTTTATGTTATTAATTCAATGTATTAACATATCACATTTTCTCTCCTCATTCCATGCAGAGAATCCACAGCGAGAAAAAAAGACGGCGCCACCAAACTATTACTGTTACCTAATTGGCTGTTAGCGTGTCAGTTCCATTTCTCAAGGACACTTCCTGTTTAGCTGGCTTCTCAGAGCGCGAGTGACTTCGTGCAACAAATCTTGCTTCATAAATTCTGTTTTTTTCCTACCCAAAAAATATAATCGTTTGATCGAACGCATTTTATATTGATATTATGTGTCTATCGCGATATATATTTATATCGCTTTATCGGGCCAGCCGTAGTATGTCATTTGTTTATTGTTAAACTGTTTCAACTTCCTTGACGTTTTTAGGAACCTCCCATGAGAGGCCTACCACACAGTTAAGTACCGTGCTGCTCTGACACGCAAAACACCCCAAGCATGACACAAAGACTTTATGCTTCTCTTCCAAAAAGGAATAACCCACATATTTTTTTTCATTCTGAAATAATTGGTTATGAATGAAAATCATGTGTGTAGCTGGCGAGCACTGAAACCGATTATTGCATTTTAAATTGATTTATTGGACAAGAGACGTCTGGTTAGTGAAAAGAGTCCAATTGATTTTTTTTTTGTGCTGCCAACTTCACTTCTATCGTTCTAGTTATAAATCATAGAGCAAATTGGTATTTTGTCTTTCCATTTGTCTTGTCTATTCTGATCATCTTCTACACTGGGTAAAGCAGAAAACACCATGCTAAGTAGGTTTGCATCAGCAATGGCCCTTGACACCGTAAATATTTAGCACAGGTATACACTGGTGATGGGCGATTATATATGGACTTTGACAGGCTTGAATTCTGCCACCCAATCCCTATAATGTTTGATGACGCAATCTAGTCGCGACCTAAAAAATTGGTAGTGACAACCTTCAACATGCTCCAGTGCATCGTTAATGTAATTAAGAAAACATGTCCGACAGTAAACAAGGAGCAGGTGAAAAAGACAGATCTACATTAATCATTTGGACTTGGTTTGGATTAAACTTGTCCGACCATGAGCAGGAAACTATAGTTAGCGGAGTGTGTAGGGTAAAAATTGCGGCAATACAGGCAATTTGTTACATCATCTCAAGACAAAAAATGAAGTTGAATATGTGGAAGTATTTTTGGGGAGGAAGGAAAAAAACAACAAACCATATCTAATGTTTCTACACTGTTTTGCACTCTTTGTCAATTGTAAGAACATTCTTAACTTAAAATTGTCAAGGGAAGTCAAGCGGAGTCATGTGATTCGTTGTGGAAGACGCCAGAGTTTGTAGTGATTTTAAAGATGAGTACGACCGAGGTAGCATCGTGCAGTAAAAAGGGGTATTTATAAATAAAACAGATAAAACAAATAGCAATAGCAGAAGGGAAGTGCTTTGAACAGCCAGACTATGAAAGAAAAAAAACAAAATGTTGGATCTCAGCAAAAAAACTTACTATGAAATGTGGAGCAGATGGCGTCTGCAGAGTAGGAGCGTACTTGAAAAGGATCGTCTGTAGTCACCAGTGAACGGATGATAATGTCCCGACAAAAAACATGGTGTCGCAAGTTCAACTTAAATCATGCTAATCACAAACAAAAAGGTGTTAGAAGTCAGGCGTAAAGCGGTTACAAAAATTTTACAGAACACTGTCCGCACATTTAATAGAACAATGTCCGCGGGTATATCTCGGATATATCTAAGTACATACATATCGCATACAATTGTGTTTGTCTTACTTACACCATCACAACATCCTGTTTCAGCAGTGTTGTTTCAGTAAATAAAGCCTTTCAGTGGCCAAATTTTCAATGCATAACATGTAAATAATGGGCTATACATATCCATTTATACGATGTATTACATAAAATACCCTCATTTGTAGGGTGTGGCGGCTTTTATTTTGCTGTGGCATCGCACCACTATTAATTACATGTAGGGGAAACCCTGGTATAAAAATCAGGATCAGCTTTATGTGTCCCTTAGGGCGATATATCGATAATATATATCACAGGTTTGTCTCTGTGCGATATAGAAAATGACTATATCGTTATATTCGAGTATACGTTCTCACGCAGTTGCTTTTAACTGAGGGCATTACACTATAAGCTCTTCCCACTCCTCCTTGTGTTTCCTCACAGACAGCAAGAGCACCTTCTTCTATACATCATATACAAATACTGTACGCCCTCGCGGAGCAGAGAGGTAGCAGCATGGGTAACGTTAGCTGGGGTGAGAGAGGTAATACGAGAGAAAGAAGGTGCGAATCTGGTAACAAATGAAGGAAGAATTAATTCTTAAGAAAAATAGCAGGGGGTCCATCGTCTGGCGGTGGTTTAGCTTCAAGTGGGAATATGTCGAGTAGACAACTTTAATTTGTCAAGTGTGGGGCACAAGCGTTGCACCAAAAAGTAGCATTACTGCTAATATGTAGCATCATTTAAAAAGTCACCTGCTAGAAAATGAAGAGTGCGTACTCCGCATGTCAACATCTTCATTCGGTGCCACAGGCCCACACCATCAAAATGCCGAGGCAAAAATTTCCAGATCAACATCACATGAATAAAAGTGATTTTTTTTAGTTATGAGTTCCTTCTCTGCATGAAAGTTTAAAAGTAGCTTATATTAATGCAGTATGAAGAAGAATGTTTTATGTAGACACATAGAATCATCAAACTGCTGAGATTATATGCATCAAGTGTTAATTCAAGGCTAAGGCAAAAAATCGAGATATATACTGTGTATCACAATATGGCTTAAAAATATTGCGATATAAAAAAAAATGCCATATCGCCCAACCCTGGTCTCCCTTATGATGGAAGTATTTTTTTCTTCAAAAAAGAATTGTAATGCGGACGTGTACCGATCCGTTGTGGTGAAAAAGGAGCTGAGCCGGTCGATCTACGTTCCCATCCTCACCTATGGTCATGAGCTTTGGGTCATGACCGAAAGGATAAGATCACGGGTACAAGCGGCCGAAATTAGTGTCCTCCGCCGGGTGGCGGGAACTCTCCCTTAGAGATAGGGTGAGAAGCTCTGCCATCTGGGAGGAACTCAAAGTAAAGCCGCTGCTCCTCCACATCGAGAGGAGCCAGATGACGTGGCTCGGGCATCTGGTCAGGATGCCACCCAAGCACGTCCAACCTGTAGGAGGCCACGGGGAAGACCAGGACACGTTGGGAGGACTATGTCTCCCGGCTGGCCTGGGAACGCCTCGGGATCCCCCGGGAAGAGCTAGACGAAGTGGCTGTGGAGAGGGAAGTCTGGGCTTTCCTACTTAGGCTGCTGCCCCCGCGACCCAACCTCGGATAAGCGGAAGAAGATTGATGGATGGAAAAAAGAATTGCTTTAACTTAATGAATTGTGTACAAAACCAGATGCGGCAGGCTATTTTGTGCAATTTTTTTGATAACGGGTTCACAACAGTTTATCGGTTGGTAGAGTGGCCGTGCCAGCAACTTGAGGGTTGCAGGTTCGATTCCCGCTTGTGCCATCCTAGTTACTGCCGTGGTGTCCTTGGGCAAGACACTTTACCCACCTGCTCCCAGTGCCACCCACACTGGTTTAAATGTAACTTAGATATTGAGTGTCACTATGTAAAGCGCTTTGAGTCACTTGAGAAAAGTGCTATATAAATAAAATTCACTTCACTTATTATAATTACTCATGCCTAATACTTAACAATAGACTGACTCTGACTGATCATACAACACTCAAATGAATTCCTGGCATGTCAGACATTTGGGAGACCGTGAGAGAATTTGCACTGTTGAAGCAAGGTTACTGTATGAAGGTATTTTTCCATTTCTGAATCGTTTTAATGTGTGTGTGTGCAAAGTGGATGAACTGTGTTCTGTGCACCAGTGTGACTTTCTTTGACTTTTCAGCACAGATCAAGGCACAACTAATAAGAGAAACATGTTGCAGTGTTGTCAAGTGTTGTTTGGAGCATGAGTGTTCCGACTGCAGGCATTGGCAGAAATGTCTTCCTTTTCTTTGTTTGTTCTGACAGTCGTAAACAGTAAGCAACATTGATACTGACATCCACAGGACTTATGTGGAACCACAACGATCCAAAAGTAAAATTTGAGCGGTCAACTTGTGAATCTCAGTCACTTTGTCAAGTGTGACCACTTAAGGTATTAGCTTTGATTTTCTGTCAAAAGCAATTTACTTATGTCAGTTAAAATCCTCAACCAAAACTGCTAACACTGTGTAGTGTATGCCCAGCTTTAATAAAATAAAAGCACAAAATGGTTATTGGCTATGCAGAGAGAGGTTATAATCAAGCCAAATAAATTTTATTCTCCCCTGAGTTCATGCAGTGCTATGAAATGCCAGCTTTCATGGCGGTATTGCAGTATTGATAGAGTGATGTTGCTCAGGCTGCAACTAACAATTATTTTTGATAGTCGACGATTAGTCAACTAATCAGATAAAGCGTACACATATTTAATGGCTCTAATTTTTCCATGGACTTTTAAAAGCAGCTTAAGTTATTTAAGGCATGTGCTTTCCAACAAAAAAGATGACTAATTCCTTCATAAATATGTATTTATACTGTAACTGTAACTGTTACAAAAAAAAAAAACTAATAAAATGTTGTTTGTTTAAAAAGAAAAGAAAGGTAAAGTGCTAAAAAAAAATTAACCGTGTTCCATCCATCCATTTTTCTACCACTTGTGCCTTTCGGGATCGTGGGGAATACTGGAACCTATCGCAGCTGCACTCGGGCGGAAGGCAGTAACATCCTGGACAAGTCGCCACCTCATCGCGGGGCCAACACAGATAGACAGACAACATTCACACTCACATTCACACACTCAGGCCAATTTAGTGTTGCCAATCAACCTATATATAATGTATTAAAATAAAAATAAAAAGTTAAAATAGCAGCAATGAAAATAAACAACAAAACTAAATGTAATTTCTTTAAAAAGAAAAGCATTTTGTAATGTTTAAAAAGCTGCACAGTGGTATATTGACTATTAACTCTTGGCAATTTTCACACTCTAATAAACTCAATATGCATAATTTGACCTTTGATTAATTGTTAAAATGTTGGCTGTTTAATAGATTTTAGTTTTAATCTTATGATACCTCCTCGTTGGTGCCTGTCTGTCTCTGTGTTTGTGTGTGTGCACGCGTGTATCACGTTTGTTAAAGGGCCCTTTAGAAGGCATTGCTAATAGACTCGATGTGGAGAATTATACATTTGATGATTAATTCTTAAAATATTGGCTAATGGATTGTATTTAGAATGTTTTGATACCTCCACATTAATGCCTTTCAGTCTCCTTTTGTGTGTGTTTGTGTGTGTTTGTGTGTGCATGCACGGGTCGCATTTGTTAGTGTCCTTATTTACGACATTGCAAATTGACGCTGCTTTAAAACATACTGTACAGCACTTTGGCTACCCTTGTGGTACATTTTAAATGTGCTTTATAAATAAAGTTGATTTGATTTGATTTAATACTTAATTGATGTAGACAAAGATTAGCTGGCTGACTTCAGCTAAAATGATAGTTCGTTATTTTTCACACAACTTCGTCTCACTCTAAATGCGAACACTCTTATAGAGGTTGAGACTGAAGTCTACCTCCAAATGTTCGACCATCAGGTCTACGCTTTAAATGCTCTGGTATCACGGATGTACTGCCATAAAAACAAGGTCCGCTTTGCATAAGAGAAAGGTATTGATGTGTATTACAAAAATAAGAGGAAATATCCTCAAAGTTTACATGTTATCACTGGCTTTGTTTTAGTGAGTGACCCACTTCTGCCCAGAAAAACACGGGTGATAACGCGTTGATTACTGTTGACAAATATAATTGTCGGCGAAAAATGCTATTGTCGACATTTGTCAACAATGTCGACTAATCGTTTCAGCCCTAGGTGTTGCATGAGTAAATTGTGGAAATTTTCCACCAGGTGAGTCCCACAGTAGCATGCAAGTCGTTGAGGTTATATTCAACATTCCTCGCTTCTGCAAGACTGGCCTTTCAGGGCTCTGCAAACACAGTGTCAAAGAATGTTGATGAAAGTCAAATGCCATTCCTGCCTCACTTTCTGAAGCTCTACATTGAAGTTGAATTGGTTCCTTCTCCCACAAATTTACAAAGTGACGTAGAAATGAAGGTAGTCGTACCATGCTAACTTGGGCCCGATTCCTGTGCTCACTATAAACATTTGTGTTTGGCTCGGTTTGATAGTCCTATCACTTACAAACCCCGTTTCCATGTGAGTTGGGAAATTGTGTTAGATGTAAATATTAACGGAATACAATGATTTGCAAATCCTATTCAACCCATATTCAGTTGAATATGCTACAAAGACAACATATTTGATGTTCAAACTGATAAACATTTTTTTTTTTTGCAAATAATTATTAACTTTAGAATTTGATGCCAGCAACACGTGACAAAGAAGTTGGGAATGGTGGCAATAAATACTGATAAAGTTGAGGAATTCTCATCAAAGACTTATTTAGAACATCCCACAGGTGTTCAGGCTAATTGGGAACAGGTGGGTGCCATGATTGGGTATAAAAGCAGCTTCCGTGAAATGCTCAGTCATTCACAAACAAGGACCGAGGGCGAAGGTCACCACTTTGTGAACAAATGCGTGAGCAAATTATCAAACAGTTTAAGAACAAAATTTATCAACGGTCTATTGCAAGGAATTTAGGAATTTCACCATCTACGGTCCATAATACCCCCAAAAGGTTCAGAGAATCTGGAGAAATCACTGAACATAAGCAATGATATAACAGACCTTCGTTCCCTCAGGCGGTACTGCATCAAAAACGGACATCAGTGTGTAAAGGATGTCACCAAATGGGCTCAGGAACACTTCAGAAAACCACTGTCAGTAATTACAGTTTGTCGCTACATCTGTAAGTGCAAGTTAAAACTACTATGCAAAGCCAAAGCCATTCATCAACGACACCCAGAAACGCCGCCGGCTTCTCTGGGCCCGAGCTCAGCTAAAATGGACTACTGCAAAGTGGAAAAGAGTTCTGTGGTCTGACGAGTCCAAATTTCAAATTGTTTTTTGGAAACGATGAACGTCGTGTCCTCCGGACCAAAGATGAAAAGAACCATCAGGACTGTCCTAGGTGCAAAGTTGAAAAGCCAGCATTTGTGATGGTATGGGGGTGTATGGCATGGGTAACTTACACATCTGTGAAGACATCATTAACGCTGAAAGGTACATACAGGTTTTGGAGCAACATATGTTGCCATCCAAGCAACGTTATCATGGACACCCTTGCTTATTTCAGCAAGACAATACCAAGTCACTTATTACAACAGCATGGCTTCATAGTAAAAGAGTGCGGGAACTAGACTGGCCTGCCTGTAGTCCAGACCTG
Source organism: Nerophis ophidion (assembly GCF_033978795.1). Classification (NCBI taxonomy): domain Eukaryota; kingdom Metazoa; phylum Chordata; class Actinopteri; order Syngnathiformes; family Syngnathidae; genus Nerophis; species Nerophis ophidion. Next base: position 43,877,362 of record NC_084622.1, read on the forward strand.
TCTCCCATTAAAATGTGTGGTGCATTATGAAGCCTAAAATACCACAAAGGAGACCCCGGACTGTTGAACAACTTAAAGGCCTCCTGAAATGAGATTTTCTAATTTAAACGGGAATAGCAGGTCCATTCTATGTATCATACTTGATAATTTTGCGATATTGCCATATTTTCGCTGAAAGGATTTAGTAGAGAAAATCGACGATAAAGTTTTCCACTTTTGGTACTTCCTGTAAAAGCCTCGCCTTTACCGGAAGTCGCAGATGATGACGTCGCAAGTGTAGGGGCTCCTCACATATTCACATTGTTTATAATGGGAGCCTCTAACAAAAACAGTTATTCGGACCGAGAAAAAGACAATTTCCCCATTAATTTGAGCGAGGATGAAAGATTTGTGTTTGAGGATTTTGATAGCGACGGAGTAGGGGGAAAAAAAAAAAAAAAAAAACGCGATAGCATTGGGACGTATTCCGATGTTTTTAGACACATTTACTAGGATAATTCTGGGAAATCCCTTATCTTTCTATTGTGAGGCTAGTGTTTTAGTGAGTTTAATATTACCTGATAGTCGGAAGGGTTTGTCCACGGGTGTGTCTCAGGGGAGTCAACGGCAGCTTCATGGACGACACAAGCTCAGCTGATATCCGGTAAGTTGCGACTTTTTAACCACAATTTTCTCACCGAAACCTGCTGGTTGACATTCGGTTGGGATCCATGTTGGCTTGACCGCGCTCTGACGTTTCAGCTCAGAGAATTTTAAACAAGGAATCACCGTCTGTTTGTGTGGCTAAAGGCTAAAACTTCCCAACTCCATCTTTCTACTGTGACTTCTCCAATATTAATTGAACAATTTGCAAAAGATTCAGCAACACAGATGTTTAAAATACTGGATAATTATGCCGTTAAAGCAGACGACTTTTACCTGCGTGTGTGTGCAGCGGTCATACTTCCTAAAAACGCGTGATGTCCTGCGTACACGTCATCATTACACAACGTTTCGAAGACGAAACTCACGGGAAATTTAAAATTGTAATTAAGTAAACTAAAAAAGCCGTATTGGCATGTGTTGCAATGTTAATATTTCATCATTGAAGCATAAACTATCAGACTGCGTGGTGGGTAGTAGTGGGTTTCAGTAGGCCTTTAAAGTTAAAGTTAAAATGAGATTTTCTTATTTAAACGGGAATAGCAGGTCCACTCTATGTGTCATACTTGATAATTTCGCGATGTTGCCATATTTTTGCTGAAAGGATTTAGTAGAGAACATCGACGATAAAGTTTGCAACTTTTGGTAGCTAATAGAAGAGCCCTGCCTTTACCGGAAGTATGTGCGCGTGACATCACGAGTTGCAGGGCTCCACACATATTCACATTGTTTATAATGGGAGCCACCAGCAGTAAGAGCAATTCGGACCGAGAGAGCGACAATTTCCCCATTAATTTGAGCGAGGATGAAAGATTTGTAAATTAGGATATTGATAGTGAAGGACTAGAAGAAAAAGGAAAAAAAAAAAGCGACGGCTCCGGGGGCGGCAGTGTGAGCGTTTCAGACGTAATTAGACACATTTACTAGGATAATTCTGGAAGATCCCTTATCTGCTTATTGTTTTAATAGTGTTTTAGTGAGATTCTAAAGACATACCTCGAGGTCGGATGGCTGCGGTGAACACACAGTGTCTCAGAGAGAAGCCGAGGCCAAGCTCACAGATGCCTTTTTTGACAGCTACTGCAGGAGGATGGCCTAGTGTTTGAATGTGAGTGTGAATGTTGTCTGTCTATCTGTGTTGGCCCTGCGATGAGGTGGCAACTTGTCCAGGGTGTATCCCGCCTTCCGCCCGATTGTAGCTGAGATAGGCGCCAGCGCCCCCCGCGACCCCAAAAGGGAATAAGCGGTAGAAAATGGATGGATGGATGCAGGAGGAAGTCCCATAATCCACAGATTTCTCCAGTAAGACCTAATATCACAATTTTCCCATCCAAAAACATGCTGGTTGACGTAGAGAAAACATGTTCGCTTGACCGCTCTGCTTCACAACAAACAAAGAAACACCGGCTGTGTCTCGGTGCTAAAGACAGCTGCAATCCACCGCTTTCCACCAACAGCATTGTTCTTTATAGTCGCCATTATTAAATGAACAAAATGCAAAAGATTCAGCAACACGGATGTCCAAAATACTGTGTAATTACGCCATGAACAGAGACGACTTTTAGCCGTGTTTGGTGCTGCGCTATGTCCCCTCCAACACGTGACGTCACGCGTACGCGTCATCATTCCGCGACATTTTCAACAAGAAACTCGCGGGAAATTTAAAATTGCAATTTAGTAATCTAAAAAGGCCGTACTGGCATGTGTTGCAATGTTAATATTTCATTTTTTTTTTTTTTTTTTTTTTTACAATTGTTTTTAACATGGCTGTGCAGCACTTTGGAAACGTTATTGTTGTTTAAATGTGCTATATAAATAAAGTGGATTGGATTGGATTGGATCATTGATATAAAAACTATCAGACTGCGTGGTCGGTAGTAGTGGGTTTCAGTAGGCCTTTAAGCTGTACATAAAACAAGAATGGGAAAGAATTCTACTTTCAAAGCTTCAACAATTAGTTCCCTCAGTTCCCAAATGTTTATTGAGTGTTGTTAAAAGAAAAGGTGATGTAACACAGTGGTGAACATGCCCTTTCCCAACTACTTTGGCACGTGTTGCAGCCATGAAATTCTAAGTTAATTATTATTAGCAAAATATAAAATAAAGTTTATCAGTTTTAACAACAAATATCTTGTCTTTGTAGTGTATTCAATTGAATATGGGTTGAAAAGGATTTGCAAATCATTGTATTCTGTTTATATTTACATCCAACACAATTACCCAACTCATATGGAAAGGGGGTTTGTACTTTTATTTGATAACAAATAGCCAGCATATTGCATAAAGACAATGTCTGAGTGGAGACCCGTAAATAGCACAGGTGTGTCACCTTTATTTACACTGTTGACTGATTTCACCGACTGGAAAGCAGTACAAGAAGCGGTGCCTACAGTCCCGTTATAAACCGAGCTCCGCCTAGGCCGGGCTGGCTCCTTCCATGGCCCGCCTAGGGGAACAGTTTGTCGGCGAGGTGCTGGTCAACAAGCACAGATGATGGATGTACAGCTCGGAGGGTGGCTATTGCAATATAAGTCTCGCTGGTCGCTTATAAGTAAATTTAACATACTCTCACATCGATGTTCAACACTATTTGCAAACAAAAACTCCATAATTTCACACAAAAACACATTATTTCGCGGAAATGAGAACATAGTTACCAACAAGTAGCGAGTCGGCGGAGAGATACACCATTTAACCCCCCCTTCGACCCCCGTCACCAGGCTGTGAACGTGTGCGTTTGAAGAAAACTCACCAACAGTTCTTGAACCGAGTAGAATGTACCAAATCCACATCATATAACTCTCCTTTCCCCCCAAGCCTGGGCTTCCCCGGCTCCAAAAAAAAAAATGGGGGGTGGAAAAACTTCCTTCGGCAAAAAGCTAACTCTTCCGCCTGTTGGAGTTCAAGAAGTGGAACTACTTTTCCACCGGTAAAATTGAGGTGGACATGTCGGCGTTTCTGCGTGAAGTTCGAGTTGAAGTAATGGAGCTCGGTTTTAGAAGATTTAAAAAAAAAAAAGATAGGCTGGACGTGGACGAGGCTGTGGGTTCTATAGAGGCTGGCGCTTCTGTTGTTGTTGTTGTTGATGATAGGCGGAGGCGGAGACAAAAAGTCGGCTGCAGCAGAGGTCGTCCAGCCCGGATAGCGGATCCCAAAGTGGACGTCAGACTGCTAACTAAGCTTCTCTTTTGCATTACTAAGTCATGCATTAAAAAAATTACATTAACTATACCTTTTTAAAAGGCATTTTATTCACAGAAAACAGTTTTCAAAATACATGTTTTTTTTAGTTACACATACATATTTTGACCATGTCTATAAGCAGTGTTTTTCAACCACTGTGCCGCGGCACACTTGTGTGCCGTGAGACACAGTCTGGTGTGCCGTGGGAGATTATCTAATTTCACCTATTTGGGTTAAAAATATTTTTTGGCAAACCAGTAATTATAGTCTGCAAATGATGTGTTGTTGTTGAGTGGTCGGTGCTGTCTAGAGCAGTGTTTTTCAACCCTTTTTGAGCCAAGGCACATTTTTTTCATTGAAAAAATCCTGAGGCACAACACAAGCAGAAATCATTAAAAAGCGAAACTCCGTAGCCGATATTGACAATAAAAAGTGTTTCTGGCAATTGTTGGATATGACTTTAAAGCATAAGCAAGCATGCATCACTATAGCTCTTGTCTCAAAGTAGGTGTACTGTCACTACCTGTCACATCACACCCTGACCTACAGTATTTGGAGCTTTTTTGCTGTTTTACTTCCTGTCTTGCGCTCCTATTTTGGTGTTTTTTCCTGTTTTGTTGGCATTTTCCTGTTGCAGTTTCATGTCTTCCTCGAGTGTTATTCTCCACATCTGCTTTGTTTTCGCAATCCAGACTATTAAATTGTGCGGGCGCTGTCCTTCTTTGTGGGGACATTGTTGGTTGTCATGTTATGTACGGATTTACTTTGTAGACGCCGTCTGCTCCACACGCTGTAAGTCTTTGCTGTTGTCCAGCATTTTGTGTTTTGTTTACTTCGCAGCCAGTTCAGTTTTAGTTTAGTTTTGCATAGCCATACCTAGGCTTTGATGCCTTTTCTTAGCGGCACTCGCCTTTTGTGTATTTTTGGTTAGATACCTTATTACCTGCATGCTGTTTCCCGCTGTAATCTGCATATTGTGATCATGACACAACGTGTTCCCAACATCTACAAAGCAATTAGCTACCTGCTGCCACCTACTGATATGGAAGAGTAATACACAGTTACTCTGCCGAGTTCTAAACAGCACAGACACTCAACAATGGCAAATCATTTATGGATTATAATTACTTGTGTGCAAAAATATTTTTAACACAATTAAGTGAAATTACATAATCTCCCACGGCACACCAGACTTTATTTCACGGCACTGAAAAACACTGGTCTAGAGCTCGGGAGAGTAACCATGTAATACTCTTCCATATCAGTAGGTGGCAGCAGATAGATAATTGCTTTGTCGATGTCGGAAACAGCGGGAGGCAGTGTGCAGGTAAAAAGGTGTCTTATGATTAAACCAAAAATAAACAAAAGGCGAGTGCCCGTAAAAAAAGGCTTTGAAGCTTAGGGAGGGCTATGAAGAACGAAACTAAGACTGAACTGGCTACAAAGTTAACAAAAACAGAATGCTGGACAACAGCAAAGACTTACTGTGGAACAAAGGCGGCGTCCACAATGTACTGTACATCCGAACATGACATGACAATCAACAATGTCCCCACAAGGAAGGATAAAAACAATAAAATATTTTTGATTGCTAAAACAAAGTAGATGCGGGAAATATCGTTCAATGGAAGACATGAAACTGCTGCAGGAAAATACCAAAAAAAGAAAAAAAGCCACCAAAATAGGAGCGCAAGACAAGAAGTAAAACACTACACATGAAAACAGAAAACAAGTCAAAATAAGTCAGGGTTTAATGTGACAGGTGGCGACAGTACACCTACTTTGAGACAAGAGCTATATTGATGCATGCTTGGTTATGCGTTAAAGTCATCCAACAATTGGGACAACAACTTTTTACTGTTAACTGAGTTTTATTTTTTAATGATTTCTGATGGTGGTGTGCCTCTGGATTTTTTCAACGCAAAAATTGTGCCTTGGCTCAAAAAACGTTGAAAAACACTGGTCTATACTATAGATCAGGGGTGTCAAACTCATTTTAGCTCAGGGGCCACATGGAGCAACATCTATTCCCAAGCGGGCCGGACTGGTAAAATCATGGCATTATAACTTGAAAATAAAGATAATTTAAGATTGTTTTTTTGCTTAAAATTAGACCAATCACATTCTGAAAATGTACAAATCATGTTTTTTTTTACACTTACACGTTCAATCAATCAATTAAAGTTTATTTATATAGCCCTAAATCACGAATGTCTCAAAGGGCTGCACAAGCCACAATGACATCCTCGGCTCAAATCCCACATCAGGGCAAGGAAAAACTCAACCCAATGGGCTACAATGAGAAACCTTGGAGGGGACTGCAGATGTGGGGACTCCCCTGGGCGACCGGTGTAATGGACGTTGAGTAGATCTAGTTAATAGTGTGAGAGTCCAGTCCATAGTAGGGCCAGCAGGAGATTATCTTGAATGGAGACAGGTCAGCAGCGCAGAGACGTCCCAACTGATACACAGATCTGTGGTCAACTAATGGTCTTTGTGGTCTCCACGAAGGAGAGGGGAGCAGGGCAAAAAAGGGGGTCTAGTTAAATGCTAGAGTATACAAATGAGTTTTAACCTACTCACTGGCCTGGTGGTTAGAGTGTCCGCCCTGAGATCAGTAGGTTGTGAGTTCAAACCCCGGCCGAGTCATACCAAAGACTACAAAAATGGGACCCATTACCTCCCTGCTTGGCACTCATCCTCAAGGGTTGGAATTGGGGGTTGAATCTCCAAAAATTAATCCCGGGCGTGGCCACCGCTGCTACACACTGCTCCCCTCACCTCCCAGGGTGTGATTAAGGGTGATGGGTAAATGCAGAGAATAATTTCGCCACACAAACTGTGTGTGACAATCATTGGTACTATTTCATTCAAAAAAATGTAGCTCATTTTTATACTTAAACTCGTCTCATGGGCCGGAGGAAACCCGTTGGTGGGCCGTATCCTTGACACCTCTGCTATAGATACTGTAATATTAGGTAATGTGCACCTGCACAGTGAAATTGTAATACTGTATAAACAAAATGTTTTCGAAGATAATGCTTTATTTTGATTGGCACTTTCATGTCTTTGGAAGTGGGAGGAAGCCGGAGTACCCGGAGGGAAACCACGCAGTCACGGGGAGGACATACAAACTCCACACAGAAAGCTCCCGAGTCGGGATTGAAACCTGACTACTCAGGACCTTCGTATTGTGAGCCAGACGCACTAACCCCTCTGCCGCCGTGCTGCCCCATTGTGTAACACAGGGGTCGGGAACCTTTTTGGCTGAGAGAGCCATACAAGCCAAATATTTTTAAAAGTATTTCCGTGAGAGCCATATATATATTTTTTTTTTAACACTGAATACAACTATATGCGTGCATTTTTAGGAAAGACCAACATTTTTTAAATATAAGTATCTTATTCTTTTTAAAACATTGTTATTCTCAGGCTAACCAACAATAAATAAAACATTTCTTACCATTAATGTGACTTCTTGAACAGGTGCGGTAGAAACCGGACGGATGGATGAAAATGCATGAGAATGTTTTATATTTTGAACGTTATTTTTGACACAGTGATTACCAGTAGAATTATTCATGACTTATCGTGTTGAGCAATGTCAGCTAAGATTTATCTGAGAGCCAAGTGCAGTCATCAAAATAGCCACATCTGGCTCTAGAGCCATAGGTTCCCTACCCTTGGTGTAACAATTGGGTTATTTTTGGACTGTTGCAACAACAATGTTGCTAAATATATCATTTAAGAAGTGATTCCACCCATCACCATTTCACTAACCATTTTATTATATCTAACAGAGCAGGGCTATTCGACGGCGGTCCAGGGGCCAAATCTGGACCGAAAATCAGAGTAGACGGGTTCGCAAGTTCAGTTGAAAACGTGCTAGAGGTTTAACATTTAAACTAACATTAAACACAAGCGCGCTGTATATAGATTATCTTTGACTAGCTTTTTTACATTAGGGGCCTGATTTACTAAAATCCAAATTACATGCGCTAAACAGCGTGTGCAAACTTAAATTGTGTTGACTATTATTGGGTGTGTTGCGTGTAAAAAAAAAATAATAATGTTGGCTTAATTCATACTCACAATCGAATTACGAATTAAATGAAAGATAATGAAACAGGTATATTAAAGGTGAATAATAAAGCGTACACAAACCTCTTCATGTTGCATTTGTGCACTCCAAACTGATTAACTCTCCACACAACTGGCAAGATAGTCCAGAACAGGAGTCCCCAATGCGGTGCCTGTGGGCACCAGGTAGCCCGTAAGGACCAGATGAGTAGCCCGCTGGCCTGTTCTAAAAATAGCTCAAATAGCAGCACTTACCAGTGAACTGCCCCAATTTTTAAATTTTGATTTATTTACTAGCAAGCTGGTCTCGCTTTGCTTGACATTTTTAATTATATGAGAGACAAAACTCAAATAGGCTTGAATAATAATGACATGATTGAAACAGGTGTGTGAATCCAACACGTGAGACCGGTGAAACTAATGGGCCGCCATGGTGACAAAACAAAGGGGTGAAAAAACAGGAACAAATGGAGTCTTGAAGTAACAGAACATAACACAAGATATGATCACAAGATATAACATTTATCCTTGTGAGTGTCGATGACACAGCTTTGCAACAGTTGATATAGTTTCAAGCATGTTTTACTCAATATAGGTTATCGAATCTCAGCTACAAGCTGTAATATCTTACTGAAATCATTTAGGACCAAAACCCTTAAACAAGTAAAACACTAACCATAAAAATCTGCTTAGTGAGAAGATTTATCTTATTAGACAGAAAATAAGCAAATATCACCCTTATTTGAGATATTTAATCTTTGCAGTGGCAACACAGACTACAGTTTTGCTTTAATAAACAACTTACTTTTTTTGTAGCAAGCAACAATACAACAGTAACATCATCACAACAACCACCCCCTGCTGTCCTGTGCCCTGTATCGGCAAGTATTTGACACAGGCCCCTACACCTCCATAGAGTTTATATGCCTGTATATTATTCTTTAATATTGGACCTCCAGAATCAGCATGTTCTCATCCATTTGTGTGGACGAGGTGAAATTACGTCTGAAAACCTTTGACAAGTTGTCCAAGGTGTACCCCGCCTTCCGCCCGATTGTAGCTGAGATAGGCGCCAGCGCCCCCCGCGACCCCAAAAGGGAATAAGCGGTAGAAAATGGATGGATGGATGGAAGTTGACTTCATGTCACAACGTCCCCACCCAATAGGACATTTCAAAGTGTAAAATATGATCCGCCTTTAAAGGGGAACATTATCACAATTTCAAAAGGGTTAAAAACAATAAAAATCAGTTCCCAGTGGCTTGTTGTATTTTTTGAAGTTTTTTTCAAAATTTTACCGGTCCTGGAATATCCCTAAAAAAAGCTTTAAAGTGCCTTTTTTTTGCTCTCTGCCAAGACACTGTTCATTTTCCCGTGACGTCATACAGTGCTGCCAATACAAACAAACAATGGCGAATACCACAGCAAGATGTAGCGACATTAGCTCAGATTCAGACTCGGATTTCAGCGGCTTAAGCGATTCAACAGATTACGCATGTATTGAAACGGATGGTTGGAGTATGAAAGTATTGAAGAAGAAACTGAAGCTATTGAGCGAATAGCTATTGACACTATTCATAGCCATAGCATGGCCGAATAGCTGCGTTAGCATCGCTGGTAAAATGTGCGGACCAAACGATCAGGACTTTGGCATCTTGTGACACTGGAGCAACTTAAATCCGTCGATTGGTAAGTTTTTTTTTTTGCATTAAATGTGGGTGGAAGGAAACGTAATATAGTTGCAAATGCATCTGCAGGTTATCCATACATCTCTGTGCCATGTCTGCTTTAGCACCGACGGTAAATAGCATGTTAGCATCGATTAGCGTAGCATGTTAGCATCGATTAGCTGGCAGTCAACATCAACAAAACTCACCTCTGTGATTTCGTTGATTTTATAGTTGCAAATGCATCTGCAGGTTATCCATACATCTATGTGCCATGTCTGCTTTAACACCCCCTGTAAATAGCATGTTAGCATCGATTAGCGTGGCATGTTAGCATCGATTAGCCGGCAGTCACGCCGCGACCAAATATGTCTGATTAGCACATAAGTCAACAACATCAACAAAACTCACCTTTGTGATTTCGTTGACTTTATCGTTGCAAATGCATCTGCAGATTATCCATACATCTCTGTGCCATGTCTGTCATCGCCGGTAAAATGTGGAGACTCTCCGGTATATTCAATGGGGGTCTGGCGGCAGACACTTTCGCATCTTCGGGCCAGTGGTGCAACTTGAATCCCTCCCCGTTAGTGTTGTTACACCCTCCGACAACACACCGACGAGGCATGATGTCTCCAAGGTTCCAAAAAATAGTCTGAAATAACAGAGCTGAGACCCGGTGTTTGCAATGTGTTGAAAATGAAAATGGCGGGTGTATTACCTCGGTGACGTCACGTTCTGACGTCATCGCAAAAAGACCGATAAACAGAAAGGCGTTTAATTCGCCAAAATTCACCCATTTAGAGTTCGGAAATCGGTTAACAAAATATATGGTCTTTTTTCTGCAACATCAAGGTATATATTGACGCTTACATAGGTCTGGTGATAATGTTCCCCTTTAAAGCAATGTTTTTTATTAGCACTGGAATGCAAACAGTTTCCGGGTATTGGATATAATTGGTAAATATTGGAGAATCTGTCGTCAAACTGTGCTTAGCCAACAGCTGTCCATCAAGTAGTGAAAGCCATACATGGACTTCCTGAAGTTGTGAGGTATAACCCTAGTTATGTCCGTAGTATCCCTGTGTACCCCCTGATGTGATGCAGTGATACAATGCAGTACGTTGTACACCACCCATTGGTGTCTAATGTTAATGCTGGTGTGTGGTCCTATGCCAGCTCTCAAGTTTCAATATCCCACAGAGAAACAGGGGGTGCACAGTGAAGACAGGAGGTCTCACGTATTAAAGCTTCCCTCTTTATCACTGAGCCACAGCTGTGAGCAACCGAGTAGACTGGCTTCAAACAAACGGCTCCATTTGATTACGCGCTCACCTGGAGGCATGGACCCAGTATCAGACTTTTCCAGCTCGTTTTATTCCTTTAGCACTGCTTTATCAAGCCAGACTCATGCAGTCCCAAAATCCCTGGGATCCCACTCGGATCTTTTTCATCGATGTCCAAAAAAAAAAAAAAAAAAACCCTGCTACATTGATTTTGCAGGGTGACCTTGCAAGGCAGATGGACTCGTGAGGATACAAGTGATCTGTAGGTTTTTTTAAATATGTGAAACAATACATCTGGCGTGGAAGGTTATCTGCGGCGCCTTCTATCAGCGTATCGCCGCAATTGTTGCCCAAAGGGCCTCATGAATTTCAGTAGATTATGACGAGTACTGATTGCTGTGAAAGTGTGGTCTGTAACTACTCTTGAAAAGTCTGCACTTGGCAGATATGAATATTTTAATGACCGCTGCAGGTAACGATGGAAAAGGCAAGTCTTGTCAGCACAAATCCTCCCCAAAATAAAGTCGGTATAATTGTCAGGTGAAAAAGTAAGGGGAAGGTTTTAAGAAAAATTGCAACAATTTCAAATGTAGAACAGTTGGATTTAATGACCCTCATAGCTAAACTCTCTTAATAGCAAGGAATACAGTATGTACTGCTGGGCTATTGGTAGCGAACTGGCCTTTTGGTTGAGGACCCTTTGGGACTGTGCGACAAGGGGTGGCAATTTCCTGACTTCTGCGGTGCTTTTATGTGAACTTCTGGATCTGCCTCCCGGGAACCTTTTGGCCATGGAGACTAGTGATGGGATCGGCAGTTCTTTTGACTGTAATGAATCACTAGAATCAGTTCCTTAAATTGATTCGTTCAAAAGATTCGTTCACTGAATCACTTCTGCGGCAGCAGTTCTGTGTGCAGGTCGGCGAATCATGAGTCAGTCAGTAACAGCTTCCCCAGCGGCAGATCTCGGTTTGTGTGAATCTGACACGATAATAACAATTTATTTAAAAATTTGCTACAAATAATATTATTTTTTTCCTCCTTTTTTTTGTGTCCTCTCCATGGATCTGAAAATAAAATGAAAATAAAAAAAAAATTTTAAGTGGTAAAAATTACATACAAACTTACAAATGGTATTATTATTTTTACATTTTAACATTTGACTCGACAACAAAATTAAAATATATTCTTAAATGTGTTTGAAATGCAATTATTTTCTACATCATTACATTACATTTATTTTAACAATTCATAGTGGATTTGACAAAATAGAAAAAACGATTCTAAAATGTGTTACAAGTTTTCTTTTTTCACATTAAATTTGATTATTTTAACATGTAATGTTTCTAACATACATGTATTAAAAATGTAATAAAAATCACTCTTCCTTTTATATCACATCCAATGTGGGTTATTTTCATTTTTTTAAACAATTATGATCACTCTAAAAGCGGTATATAATAAACACGATATGAAAAATAGAATAAAAAAATGTGTGCAGGTCGGCGAATCGTGAGTCAGTCAGTAACAGCTTCCCCAGCGGCAGATCTCGGTGTGTGTCAGTTCGAGAAAGACACAAGCCCTCAGCACCCAATTGACGAGCAAAGTGACCGAACGAGATCCTCAATGTGACGTCATCCTCCGCGACACAGTCAGTTCTCTGGGTCAGTACGTTCGCGAACGTGATTCGCGTGATTCACGTCGCGACACAGTCAGTTCTCTGTGTCAGTACGTTCGCGAACGTGATTCGCGCCAGTTGCACTCATACCGGCATGGTCGCGGCGGAGCTCAACTGAACTGAGAAAGGAACGAATCAGTTCATGAAGTGATTCGGTTCAGTACGTTCACTCAAAAGATTTGTTCGTTCAACCGAATCGTTCGCGAACGACACAAAACTAATGGAGACCAGCTGCTGGGTCTCTGCCACACCAGAGTCCGTTTGGAGAGACTGGAGGAGATGCGGATGAAGACACAGGGCTACGGAGCTGGCGCTGAGCACCGGGATGTACAAGCTTCACAGTGTCTTGGCTGATTGAACAGGTATCGGACACCTCGATCTCCTTAGACGCTTCCTTGCTCATTCATGCAGACTGGACACTGGCCGAGAGTTAGTGGGTGGCGCAGGGTGGAGTCTGCTCTCTTGGTTGCTTTGTTGGGTCTGCTCCTGTCTCTTGCCATGCTCCCTCGACCCCAGCAGACGATGGTGTGGAACACCGCAGAGGCCACCGCAGTGTATTTGTTTTTCTATTTTATGTTTTTTTTGTTGTTTTACTTTTTTAACATGCACCTGGGGATAGATTTGGCAACACTAAATTGGCCCCAGTGTGTGAATTAAGTGTGAAAATTGTCTGTCTATATGTGTTGGCCCTGCGACCCCAAAAGGGACAAGTGGTAGAAAATGGATGGATGGATAGAAATGGATGGTTGCATCAGCACTGTTTTTTTTATTGCCTTTAATGTCCTTTGTGTTCTTTGATGTTTCCCTCTTACACACATGCTTATGTGTGCTATGGCTATGATGTTGGGGTTTTTTTTGGGCTCAGTCTGGGCCCAGGCTTAGAATTAATTTTTTTCTTTTCTCACGCCCCCAACCTTTTTTGTAAGTGGCACCAGAAGTTGGCAGACCCGTCAGCCAACCTGTTTTGTCTCTCTAATGTTGACTTTAATCCCATTCACCTTGCAGCATTTTAAATTATACGACTGACTGAATGGAGCACGATGTTTTACTGGCAGCGCCTTGATAAAATGTAAATTATGTTGTTGGTTTTTTGATGGTTCACACCAGTAAGCGTTGGACTCAAAGGTTGAGCTACGTTAGTAACTGACAATGGTTGCGAACCAGTGAGAGTTGAAGTGTGAAGCGACCGGGATGAGAATCAGTACCTCCAAGTCCGAGTCCATGGTTCTCGCCCGGACAAGGGTGGAATGCCATCTCCGGGCTGGGGAGGAGACCCTGCCCCAAGTGGAGGAGTACAAATACCTAGGAGTCTTGTTCACGAGTGGGGGAAGAGTGGATCGTGAAATCGACAGGCGGATCGGTGCGGCGTCTTCAGTAATGCTGACGCTGTATCGATCCGTTGTGGTGAAGAAGGAGAGGCAAAGCTCTCAATTTACCGGTCGATATACGTTCCCATCCTCACCTATGGTCATGAGCTTTGGGTTATGACCGAAAGGACAAGATCATGGGTAAAAGGGCCAACATGAGCTTCCTCCGACAGGTAGCGGGGCTCTCCCGTAGAAATAGGGTGAGAAGCTCTGCCATCCGGGGGGACCTCAAAGTAAAGCCACTGCTCCTCCACATCGAGAGGAGCCAGATGAGGTGGTTCGGGCATCTGGTCAGGATGTCACCCGAACACCTCCCTGTGAGGTGTTTAGAGCACGTCCAACCGGTAGGAGGTCACGGAGAAGACCCAGGACACGTTGGAAGACTATGTCTCCCGGTTGGCCTGGGAAAGCCTTGGGATCACCCGCGAAGAGCTGGGCGAAGTGGCTGGCGAAAATGAAGTCTGGGCTTCCCTGCTTAGGCTGCTGCCCCCGCGACCAGATCTCGGAAAAGCAGAAGAAGATGGATAGATGGATGGATGGATGGATGATGTTAAAGCAATACCCATCCATTATCCTACAATCCTGATTAGCTACTCGCGAATAAATTGAATCTTTAAGGGGCCATTATAGTCTGATATTAAGTTATTTTTGACTAAATCCCAGGAGACACCCAACGAGAGACCAAATTCATAAAATTGCCCTGAGGTAGTAAGATGGTCTCATGCGACCATGACTTTGCCTTGGGTGAGTGGTGGCATTGAGAGAAAAAGAGAAGTCGCCTGAGATGCTCTGAGAAGTTTAAAGATGTACTACTAAAACCAAAAGTGAACATGTGTGGGTGTTGTAGTAAAACCAACACTTGCCAAGCAGCTATGAAGAAGAATGTGTGAGGATGCCAGAGGTTAAGTAACAGAATATGGATGATGACAATGAAGAAGAAAGTGTGTCGAAGTGCAGTGCTGTGCCAAAGTTTAATGCCCCGGACTAGCTTTGTTTCCTTTTTTTTATTTTTTAACAGTAAAAGTTAAATGTTTAATGCAAAAAAACAGAACCAATCAATAGGACCCAGAGAATCATAATCACTTGGGATGAGGTACCTTTCTCATTTGAACCCAAATGGTACTAATTGCGGATAGATGGGAATATTTTGTGTCTTCCTCTGGTAATAAATGGTAATTTGTTAAATAATATCTATTTTTACTTGGCATTTACCACCGAAATGTCCAGTTGTTGAATCTTGTATTCTTACACTTATGAGTGTCATTTGGAACCGTGTATTTATTTCAGGTTTTCCTCGGTGTTTTGCTGTAGTCATGAAGTAGTCTTTGATATTAAGTTCAATGTGGCAGTCTTGACTTTTGTTGAGCCCTACAAATAGTTTATTACAAAACAGCTGTTTTGATTGTAACATGTATCTTAGTTGTTTTGATTACATCATTTGAATGTGTTAAAATTGCTAATGTCAATCAGTAACATACCCAATGTAAATTAACATAGAGCTGGTTCATTTTGAAAAGTGGAGCATTACTTTTCAGCGCTTTCTATTAGTCATGCGACATTCCTAGAGGCGATTAATATGCCGGTTTGCCCACCAAATGCTTGAGCTGGTGCTGAGTGTATAACTGGACGTGACATCAAAAAGTATCGAAATTCGCTACCTTTTGATTTTACGTAAATCAGTACTTGACAGTACCGACAGAATTCGGTAGGGGCTTATTAAAGTACTGAATTCAGTACCCATCCCTAGGTTTCAGTAGGGATTAGTATCTATTTTATTTGAATTGGTACGAAACCAATTCCTGGTACCTCGGGAAATCGATACAGGTACTGAACGCTACCAATTTTTGGTACTTTTGTGTGTGTAAATAAGTGTAAATGTTTTATAATACGATCAGAAGTTACCTTTCTCATTTGAACCAGAACAGTACTAATTCCTGATACATATTTTCATGGGGTAATTTGTCAAATAATAAAATAAATGTTTTCTACATGACATTTAATTCAAAGCTGATATTGATTTCTGTGTCGTCCAGTCTTTATACCTTCTTTTCTTAATACATTTCCCACTGTTATTTACATGTATGATTTGGTAGACTTTGATTACATTTGCAATTCCAAGATGCTAGATGGCTAGTTGCCGAGTCAGAAAGTCGTTTTTGCCATGAAGCTGAATTTAACAGTGTAGTATTATGGTGTGTCCTACAAAATATTGTATGTACAGTACAAATCTGTTTGATTGGAATGTGCTTCTGAGTTGTAATTTTCATTACCAAATTTGGGGGCCATGTAAATTTGCTAATGTCAATCGGTAGCATGAATATGTAAATTAGCATCAAACCAGCGCATTTTGAAACGTGGAGCCTTATTTTGCGTTCAAACGTCTTCTAACAGCTTTGCTGGCAATGAAAATGTTTACATTCCTATCGGCATATCGTTTTACTACTGGAATCGAAAACCAGCACCACCCAAAAATTAACTTAATATCAAATAGAATAAGGCACAATCACACAAAAAACAAGACACAACAGGTAAGTTCTAGGGTTGTACGATATACCGGTATTAGTATAGTACCGCAAAACTAATAACTCATATTCGGTACTATACGGCCTCTGGAAAGTACTGGTCTGCCATCCCCCTGTGTCATTGCTGGTGTTACGAGCAGACGAGCATGTTCTGCTGTGTACAATCACAGAGTACTTACAAGCAGACACTGTGTAGACAGAATAGGGAGAACGGACGGGCTTAAAAACTAACAATAAAGGTGAAGCTATAACACTGAAACGCCCACCGGATGAGGTGCTTTAAGACAGTGGTCCCCAACCTTTTTGTATCCGCGGACCGGTCAACGCTTAATAATTTGTCGCGCGGCCCGGGGGTGTGTGGGGGGGATCCTTTATTTTTTTGTTGTTGTTTTTTTTCGTCATGAAAAAGGGACGTTTTTGTCATTGAAAAGGGAGATTTTTGTGGTTGGTGCACTAATTGTAAGTGTATATTGTGTTTTTTATGTTGATTTCATAAAAAAAAATAAAAAAAATAAAAATGTATTTGTTATAAAAAAATGTTAAATAAAAATGAATAAAAAATTCTTCTGCTGCCCGGTACCAATCGGGCCCAGTGGTTGGGGACCACTGCTTTAAGACATGGCTAGCTAGCTATCAGCTAAAGTCCAAATGCAGTTGGCAGTGTTTTAGCTACTTCTAAATCATTAATCCTCGCTTCCATGGCGACACATAAAGTTATTTTTTACAAGTATCATCTCTGCAGGACGAGGAATAGCTAAACATGTTTTACTACACACCGTAGCTCACCGGTGTCAAAATGTAAACAAACGTTATTGGTGGATCTACACCTAACATCCACTGTAATGATATCAAGTGCAGGTACGTATCTTGTCGGTACTATGATTACGTCAATACTTTTTGTCCTCCCAACATCTTTGGTTTAAAAAAAAATGTATATTATGTTTATAAACTCAAGAACTACGTCCCTGGACACATGAGGACTTTGAATATGACCAAAGTATGATCCTGTAACAACTTGGTATCGGATTGATACCCAAATTTGTGGTATCATCCAAAACTAATGTAAAGGATCCAAACAGAAGAATATATGATTAATACATTTGAACAGAAGTGTACATAGAACATGTTAAAAGAGAAAGTAAGCAGATATGAACAGTAAATGAACAAGTAGAATAATAATTTGTTTTCTACCACTTGTCCTTAATAATTTTGACAAAATAATAGAATGTAAAAGTACGTAATATGTCACTGCATATGTCAGCAGACTAAATTAGAAGCCTTTGTTAGCTTACTTATTAATAAAAGACAAGTTGTCTTGTATGTTCACTATGTTATTTAATGACATTCTTGGAATAAGAATACCCTAAGATTTGTTGTTAAAATAAAGCCAACGATGCAATTTTTTGTGGTCCCCGTTATATAGAAAATTATCAAAAAATATCGAAATAATTTTGGTACCGTTACCAAATTATTGTTATCAGGACAAAACTAGTAAGTACACACTGGGGCGGAATGGCTGGGTTGGTAGAGCGGCCTTGCCAGCAGCTTGAGGGTAGCAGGTTCAATTCCCGCTTCAGCCATCCTAGTCACTGCCGTTGTGTCCTTGGGCAAGACACTTTATCCACCTGCTCCCAGTGCCACCCACACTGGTTTAAATGTAACTCAGATATTGGGTTTCACTATGTAAAAAGCGCTTTGAGTCACTAGAGAAAAGCGCTATATAAATGTAATTCACTTCACTTCACTACCACATATATGTGTAAATAATCAACAACAAATGAATGATTGAAGTGACAAGCTTGCCATCCTACAATACCCCGTTTCTGGACAAGACGACAACATCCTTGGAAGCACATTCAATCTCTTTTTTTAACCTGATGTAACTTAATCCATGGAAAATATTAAACAGGGCTGCTGAGTCTGAGCTGACAAACACAGCTGAGGTCGTGCTACTCTATTGGCTCTCTCGTTGACGTCACATGTCATTTGGCGACAGGCACCGCCTTTTAAAGGGGAACATTATCACCAGACCTATGTAAGCATCAATATATACCTTGATGTTGCAGAAAAAAAGACCATATGTTTTTTTAACCGATTTCCGAACTCTAAAAGGGTGAATTTGGCGATTTAAACGCCTTTCAATTGTTCGCCTGTCGGAGCAATGACCTTTCACCCGTGACGTCACATCGTGAAGCGACCCGCCCTTTTCTCAAACACATTACACACACAAGTCAAATCAGCTCTGTTATTTTCCGTTTTTTCGACTGTTTTTTGGTACCTTGGAGACATCATGCCTCGTCGGTGTGTTGTCGGAGGGTGTTACAACACGAACAGAGACGGATTCAAGTTGCACCAGTGGCCAAAAGATGCGAAAGTCCCTCGTTTGTTCTGCACACTGTACCGACGACAGCTATGCTACGACAGAGATGGCAAGGATGTGTGGATATCCTGTGACACTCAAAGCAGATGCATTTCCAACGATAAATCAACAAAATCACAAAGGTGAGTTTTGTTGATCAGACATATTTGGTCACGCCATGACTGCAAGCTAATCGATGCTAACATGCTATTTCGGCTAGCTGCATGTAAATAGGGCATCATTATGCCTCATTTGTAGCTATATTTGCATCCAGCCTTTCCCTCCACCTACATTTAATGCCAAACAAACACATACCAATCGTTGGTTAGAAGGTGATTGGCGAATTCGTCCGCGCTTCCTCCCGTGCCGCTGTCTGTCGTGATATGGCTCAAAAGCTTCTGTTTCTTCTTTAATTTAGTTTTTGGTACCTGCCTCCACGCTCCAACCATCCGTTTCAATACATGCGTAACCTGTTGAATCGCTTACGGCGCTGAAATCCGAGTCTGAATCCGATCTAATATTGCTATACCTTTCTGTGCTATCCGCCATGTTTGTTTCTGTGTGGTCACGCTGTGACGTCACAGGATAATGGACGGGTGGATATAACGACAGTTAAATCAGGCACTTTGAAGACGTTTTCGGGATATTGCGTGATGGGTAAAATTTTGAGAAAAACTTTGAAAAATAAAATAAGCCACTGGGAATTGATTTTTACTGGTTTTAACCCTTCAGAAATTGTGATAATGTTCCCGTTTAAAGGCACACACGCACACTCTGCTCTCATGAAAACAACTTTTTTTTTTTTTAAGTAAAATAACATTTACTTTCCCTAGTAATTGAGTACATTTATTAAATAGTATTTATGTTTGTCATTTAAATTCCTTTTTTGGAAGATAATGAGTAACTATTATTAATTACTTTTTTAAAGTAATTTGCCAAACAATACTGGTACCTAACCAACAGACCGATGAATCTCTTGCTAACAAGTAAGCCTCGGTGTCCTCAATATTTAACTATGTTCTAGTTATTGTTAAAAAAACAAATCCTATGGTGGTATAAAACTATACAGTACAGCAGGGGCCAACAACGCGGTGCCCGCGGGCACCAGGTAGCCCGTAAGGACCAGATGAGTAGCCCGCTGGCCTGTTCTAAAAATAGCTCAAATAGCAGCACTTACCAGTGCGCTGCCTCTATTTTTTAAAAATTGTATTTATTTACTAGTAAGCGGGTCTCGCTTTTGCTTGACATTTTTAATTCTAAGAGAGACAAAACTCAAATGGAATTTGAAAATACAAGAAAATATTTTAAAGACTTGGTCTTCACTTTTTTAAATAAATTCTTTTTTTTTTTTTTACTTTGCTTCTTATAACTTTCAGAAAGACAATTTTAGAGAAAAAAATACAACCTTAAACATTTTTTTTTAGGATTTTTAAACACATATACCTTTTTACTTTTTAAATTCCTTCCTCTTTTTTCCTGACAATTTAAATCATTGTTCAATTTTTTTTTTATTATTGTAAAGAATAATAAATAAATGTTAATTCTTCATTTTAACTTCTGTTTTTTTGACAAAGAATATTTGTGAAATATTTCTTCAAACTTAAGATTAAAATAAAAAAATATATATTCTGGCAAATATAGAAAATCTGTAGAATCAAATTTAAATCTTATTTCAAAGTGAATTTTAACCTATTTAAAACATGTCATCAAAATTCTAAAATTAAGTGCGTCTGCCTCACAATACGAAGGTCCTGCAGTCCTGGGTTCAAATCCAGGCTCGGGATCTTTCTGTGTGGAGTTTGCATGTTCTACCCGTGAATGCTTGGGTTCCCTCCGGGTACTCCGGGTACTCCGGCTTCCTCCCACTTCCAAAGACATGCACCTGGGGATAGGTTGATTGGCAACGCTAAATTGGCCCTAGTGTGTGAATGTGAGTGTGAATGTTGTCTGTCTATCCGTGTTGGCCCTGCGATGAGGTGGCGACTTGTCCAGGGTGTACCCTGCCTTCCGCCCGATTGTAGCTGAGATAGGCGACAGCGCCCCCCGCGACCCCGAAAGGGAATAAGCGGTAGAAAATGGATGGATAATCTTAATCAGGAAAAATTACTAATGATGTTCCATAGATTATTTTTTTTATTTTTTCAAAAAGATTCAAATTAGCTAGTTTTTCTCTTCATTTTTTTCGATTGAATTCTGAATTTTAAAGAGTCGAAATTGTTTCAAATTTTAATTTTCATTCTTTTCCTGTTTTCTCCTCTTTTAAACCCTTCAATTAAGTGTTTTATTCCATCATTTATTCTCTACAAAAAACCTTCCGTAAAAGGAACACATTTTTACGACAGAATGACGGACAGAATTTTTTTTATATATATAGATATATTTTTTAAAGGTAAATTGAGCAAATTGGCTATTTCTGATCATTTATTTAAGTGTGTATCAAACTGGTAGCCCTTCGCATTAATCAGTACCCAAGAAGAAGCTCTTGGTTCCAAAAAGGTTGGTGACCCCTGCTGTACAGTATATTTGACAATAGTCACAGGCATACAGGCTTTAATGTATTGATAGAAGTAAATCCTCTATAACCTTGCCAACAATTGTAGCCACTGCAGCTGTGAGCGTTGCTCATATCAATTTATCTAATGAGAGGATGAAATGAGGCGGGGGATGGCAGTAATGCAAGTCATGAGGGCTGCAGGGTGTCATGTCCTTGTCACGTCAGACTGCACAGAGGTAGCCGGGAAATGCCAAGGTCCCTGGAGGACCAGCAATGGCAGCTTCACTCCTTTAGTGCGAGACTTGTGACATTGATGTAACATTTAATAACCGGCATTCTGTGGTAAAGGACATCTTTGGTTCGGTTCCAGCCAGCGTGCAAGTCAAAGAGCAGTGAGGGCTGGGGGTGGGAGGAAAAACAGGAAGGCGACAAGACAGTCTCTCGCTTCCGATTCATCAAATAGCGACACGTGGTCGGATGTTTCTCCTGCCTCAAAAGCCAGTTCAGGACATTAAAGGATGTTGTGACACGAGCAGTTCCTACAGACACTCATTGAACTTTTCATTTGGTACAGCAACACAGTTCCTATTGTGCAACTTGTCCACCCTGATTGCAACATTTTATTGAACTACACCACCACAAGAAAATATTAAAAACCTTATTAGTGTATGATGCAATGCAGCTTTAAACCACTGCAACCTGAGCATTATTTCTTTGCAAAGACAGAATATACTGTATGTTAATAAATATCCTGTATCTGATCTTGCTGAGTGATTCCATATATTAGGGTCTATGCCAGATGACCCAACCACACGGCTCATATCGACAACCATTGACCGTATTTTCCGGACTATAATGCGCACCTAAAACCTTTTATTTTATTTTTTTCTCCAAACTCGACAGTGCACCTTACAATCCGGCACGCCTAATGTAAGGAACACGTTTGGTTGAGCTTACCCACCTCAAAGCTATTTTATTTGGTACATGGTGTAATGATAAGTGTGACCAGTAGATGGCAGTCATACATAATAGATAAGTGTATACTTCCACTATAATAGCAATATGTCTCATGTAAACACCAACATTTTAAATGTTCCATTGAAAATATAGATTATACTCGGCGTTCAAAAATCGATCAAAATGTTTTAGTACGACTTTGGTAAGCTATGAAGCAGCACCGCTTGAAAGATTGTCAGTGCATTAAACATACGAGTATTATTATGGTGTGTGTATAAGGTAAGACATTATCTGGCATTTTGTTCGCAATATAATGCAAAAGCAACTTTTCTTACCTTCTGGTACCTGCTGATATGTATTTGGGATCTGCATTAATCCTGAAAAATTGTGCAGGTCTGTGCCGACGCCGTAGTCGATAAGCTTCTTCTATTTCTCTATCTTCTTGTTATGTGACCTTTATCCTCCACTGTTGCCATTTGTAATATAAAGTAGTGTAAAGTTCTTACCTATATCTGTCAGTAAACTCACCATGAAAGTGCTAAAACATACCGGCGTAGTGAATTTACATTAGTTATTAGAGTTATTACATTAGTTATTAGAGTTCCGGTAGGACGGTTTTTCACGGGACACATTTCCGGAGTTGTTGTTTCCGGATGAGGAGATGCTGCTCCGTCATTGATTTAAATAAAGTCTGAATGTGACTGAAACAGTTTGCTCCATCTTTTGACACTTCTTCCACTCCCGTCTTTGTACGCTACACCGCTACAACAAAGATAACGGGGAGAAGACGACGTCGAAGGTGAGCCACATAAATGAGACCGGCCACAAAACGGCGCACCCGTAAGCGACTGTCAGAAAGCGGCTTGAAGATGATCTGTAAAACATAATCCATGCAACATTTTGACCTAATAACCACCATTACATTTTATGTAGACCACAAGGAAGTGTTTTCAATTACAAATAATAATAATAATAATAAGACTCCTTTAATGTGCCTAATATATGATTAAGATCAAAAATAGACCATTCATCGGTAGTGCGCCTTATAATCCGGTGCGCCCTACGGTCCGGAAAATACGGTACACTTTTGATAATATTAATAATAATAGATTTTATTTGTAACAATTTTTTCAATCTACCGTATCTCAAAGTGCTCGTACTATGCTATAGACAACTTAAAGTCTCCAATTATCATGTTAGCATTGACTTAATGTCCGTACTTGACTAAGTATGTAGAAAATAGGAACTAATGAAAATGTTTTTGTTATTTTTATCAATCAAATGTTGATTTCAGCTGTAATTATCTTGAGCTGAGCACCAGTTTTGTCGTTTAGATTGATAGAGAGTACTTTATTGATTCCTTCAGGAGAGTTCCCTAAGGAAAATTAAAAGTTTAGAGGGGAAAAGTGATGACAATTCTGCTGGGTGACCTTGCAGCTCGCTAGAGCTCACACATACAGGTGCTGGTCATATTATTAGAATATCATGAAAAAGTTGATTTATTTCATTAATTCCATTTAGAAAGTCAAACTTGTAGAATGTATACATTCATTCCAAACAGACTGATACATTTCAAGTGTTTTTTGCCAAAATGGAGATGATTATAGCTGAAAACCAATGAAAACCCTAAATTCAACATCTCAGAAAATTAGAATATGGTGAAAAGGTCAGATACTGAAGACACCTGGTGCCATCCTCTAATTAGCTAACTAACTCAAAACACCTGGAAAAGCCTTTAAATGGTCTCTCGTTTTGATTCTGTATGACACACAATCGTGGGGAAGACTGCTGACTTAACAACTGTCCAAAAGATGACCATTGATACTTTAAAGAAGGAGGGCAAGACACAAAAGGTTGTTGCCAAAGAGGTTGGATGTTCCTAGAGCTCTGTGTCCAAGCACATTAATAGAGAGGCGAAGGGAAGATAAAGATGTGGTAGAAAAAAGTTTACAAGCAAGAGGGATAACCGCGCCCTGGATAGGATTGTCAAAAAAACGATTCAAAAATGTGGGGGAGATCCCCAAAGAGTGGACTGCAGCTGGAGTCAGTGCTTCAAGAACCACCACGCACCGACGTATGCAAGATATGGGCTTCAGCTGTCGCATTCCTTGTGTAAAGCCACTCTTGAATAAGAGACAACGTCAAAAGCGTCTCGCCTGGGCTCAAGACAAAAAGGACTGGACTGCTGCTTAGTGGTCCAAAGTTATGTTTTCAGATGAAAGTACATTTTGTATCTCCTTTGGAAATCAAGGTCCCAGAGTCTGGAGGAAGACAGGAGAGGCACAGAATCCACGTTGCCTGAAGTCCAGTGTCAAATTTCCACAATCGGTAATGGTCTGGGGTGCCATGTCATCTGCTGGTGTTGGTCCACTGTGTTTCCTGAGGTCTAGGGTCAATGCAGCAGTCTACCAGGAAGTTTTAGAACACTTCATGCTGCCTGCCGCGGACCAATTTTATGGAGGTGAAGATTTCATTTTCCAACATGACTTGGCACCTGCACACAGTGCCAAATCTACCAGTACCTGGTTTAAGGGCCATGGTATCCCTGTTCTTGATTGGCCTGCAAACTCACCTGACCTTAACCCCATAGAAAACCTATGGGGTATTGTGAAGCGGAAGATGCGAGATGCCAGAGCCAACAATGCTGAAGAGCTGAAGGCCACTATTAAAGCAACCTGGGCTCTCATAACACCTGAGGAGTGCAACAGACTGGTGGACTCCATGGCACGCCGTATTGCTGCAGCAATTCAGGCAAAAGGAGCTGCAACTAAGTATTGATTGCCGTACATGCTGAAACTTTCCATGTTCATACTTTTCAGTTGGCCCACATTTCTAAAAAATATTTTTTGGTACTAGTCGTAACTAATATTCTAATTTTCTGAGATACTGAATTTGGGATTTTCAGTAATTGTCAGTACTAATCATCAAAATTTAAAGAAATAAACATTTCAAATATATCACTATGTGTGTAATGAATTGATATAATATGTAAGTTTCACATTCTGAATATAATTACTGAAATAAATCAATTTTTTCATGATATTCTAATAATATGAACAGCACCTGTAGACCCCAGTAGCCTGTGTGACAACATTATTTTACATACACTGAACTGATAGATTTTAATGAATTAAAACAAAGCATCAGGTTACACAATATTTTATTTTAATAATTTCAATAACCCCTTAGGCCCTAGTGTTGTCCTGATACCAATATTTTGGTTTCGGTACCAAAATGTTTTGATAGTTTTTGGTACTTTGATACTTTTCTAAATGAAAGGGACCACAAAAAATGTGATTATTGGCTTTATTTTAACAAAAAAATCTTAGGGTACATTAAATATATGTTTCTTATTGCAAGACTGTCCTTAAATAAAATAGTGAACGTACAAGACAACTTGTCTTTTAGTAGTAAGTAAACCAACAAAGGTTCCTATTTTAATCTGCTTACGTAAGCAGTAACATATTTAAATTTTTCCATTCTATTATGTTGTCAAATGATAGTCAATGAATTATTGATCTACTTGTTCATTTACTGTTAATATCTGCTTACTTTGTCTTTTAACATGTTATATCTACACTTCTGTTAAAATGTAATAATCATTTATTCTTCTGTTGTTTGGATACTTTACATTAGTTTTGGATGATTTGGGTATCAATTTGATACCAAGTAGTTACAGGATCATACATTGGTCATATTCAAAAGGGACATTTTTCCTGAGTTTATAAACATAACATATATATTTTTAAAACCAAGGAAGATGTCATGCCAAAAAATATAGATGTAATCATAGTAGTATCGACTAGATACGCTCCTGTACTTGGTATCAATACTGTGGATGTTCTGTGTAAATCCACCAGTGGTTTATTGGAGGACCGGTACTTTTTAGTGGTACTGACTATAATTCATTAGTATTGCAGTACTATACTAATACCTGTATACCGTACAACCCTACGGCCCTTTCTTTAAAAAAATGGTTTGGTCCATGGACTCCACTCCAATTCTTTCCTCTAAGGTGTGCCTGCACAATGTGCTTTGTCAGCACACAAAATAATCCATGCATTTTACAAAATCCAACCTAAGCCCAAAACAAAATAAACACATAAAAAATATTTTGTACCATTTTCAAAAAGTGGTCACAACAGATAAAACAATGACGATGTCAGCTGAGGAGGTGGTCTGCATAAATAAACATTTTGGCATCAATAATCGGTTGGCAGAGCGGCCGTGCCAGCAACCTGAGGGTTCAAGGTTTGATCCCCGCTTCTGCCATCCCAGTCACAGCTGTTGTGTCCTTGGGCAAGACACTTCACCCACCTACTCCCAGTGCCACCCACACTGGTTTAAAAATATAACTTAGATAATGGCTTCCACTATGTAAAGCACTTTGAGTCACCAGAGAAAAGCGCTGTATAAATATAATTCGCTAAATAAAATTACTGTTGGCCGTAACCGCAACAAAGCTACTATCTAGCAAAACTGTTCCCTTTCTGTTGTCATCACACCAAAATAAACAAACTACAAGACGCACCACAAAAAGAGTCGGAAAACTCCAGCACCGCAGATTCACACTAGACAATGTGATGTGTTCACACGCAGCCAATCAACGTCATTATCAATGTGATATCTGTTTGTGTTGTTGTGTTGCAGGTTAGCTTATAACAGCCAAGTCAGTGAAGAGATTTACAGTAAATGTTGCATGCTAACTCTTATTTTGGCTAAAAGAACAAGCACTGTGCACCCACACACTCTAATTACATTTGAGCTTATTTTTAGTGGCATGTCTTAAAGGGGAACAATATCACAATTTCAAAAGGGTTAAAAACAATAAAAATCAGTTCTTAGTGGCTTGTTTTATTTTTCGAAGTTTTTTTCAAAATTTTACACCTCCCGGAATATCCCTAAAAAAAAGCTTTAAACTTCTAGATTTTCGCTATTTGCGATGCGACTGTCCATTTCCCTGTGACGTCATACAGGGCTGCCAATACAAACAACATGGCGGTAACCACAGCAAGATATAGCGACATTTGCTCGGATTCAGATTCGGATTTCAGCGGCTTAAGCGATTCAACAGATAACGCATGTATTGAAACAGATGGTCGGCGTATGGAGGCAGATAGCGAAAACGAAATTGAAGAAGAAATTGAAGCTATTGAGCGAATAGCTATTGACGCTATTCGGCCATAGCGTGGGTGTACCTAATGAAGTGGCCCATAACATGGCTGCCTTATTAGCATCGCCGGTAAAATGTGCAGACCAAACGATCAGGACTTTCGCATCTTGTGACACTGGAGCAACTTAAATTCTTCGATTGGTAAGTGTTTGTTTCGCATTAAATGTGGGTATCGAGTTTCAAATGTACATACAGCTAACGTAAATAGTATGTTAGCATCGATTAGCATAGCATGTTAGCATCGATTAGCTTGCAGTCATGCCGTGACCAAACATAAGTCAACAACATCAACAAAACTCACCTTTGTGATTTCGTTGACTTAATCGTTGCAAATGCATCTGCAGGTTATCCATACATCTCTGTGCCATGTCTGTCGTGTAGCACCGCCGGTTAAATGTGCAGACACTCTGGCAAATTCAATGGGGGTCTGGCGGAAGATTTCTTGCCAGTGGTGCAACTTGAATCCCTCCCTGTTAGTGTTGTTACACCCTCCGACAACACACCGACGAGGCATGATGTCTCCAAGGTTCCAAAAAAAAGTCCAAAAAACGGAAAATAACAGAGCTGAGACCCGGTGTTTGTAATGTGAAAAGGAAAATGGCGGGTGTGTTACCTCGGTGACGTCACGTTCTGACGTCATCGCTAAAAGACCCATAAACAGAAAGGCGTTTAATTTGCCAAAATTCAACCATTTAGAGTTCGGAAATCGGTTAAAAAAATACATGGTCTTTTTTCTGCAACATCAAATTATATATTGACGCTTGCATAGGTTTGGTGATAATGTTCCCCTTTAAGAACGTTAATTTATGAATATAAATCATGAAATGCGGTTCCTGGATTAAATAAATGCTATAAAAATACGCAACGATGTATTCTACAGACAAAAAATTGTCCAACTTATCCCATGCTTGTGCTCCAGCACACATCTCGTTGTGCAAAATGTGAATGTTATAAGGTGAACTAAATGTGACCTCTATAAGGGTTACATGTTTCAAATTCTTCCAAAGCAGGACCTGTTCATTTATTTAAAGGCCTAATGAAACCCACTACTACCGACCACGCAGTCTGTTTATATATCAATGATGAAATATTAACATTGCAACACATGCCAATACGGCCTTTTTAATTTACTATATTGTAATTTTAAATTTCCCGCGAAGTGTCCTGTTGAAAACGTCGCGGTATGATGACGCGTGCGTTTGACGTCACCGGTTGTAGCGGACATTGTTTTCCAGCCCGATCCAAGCTACAAGTAGTCTGCTTTAATCGCATAATTACACAGTATTCTGGACATCTATGTTGCTGAATCTTTTGCAATTTGTTCAATTAATAATGGAGAAGTCAAAGTAGAAAGATGGAGGTGGGAAGCTTTTAGCCTTTAGCCACAAAAACAGCCGGTGTTTCCTGGTTTAAAATTCCCGAAGATGAGGCTTTACTATGGATCAGAGAGGTCAAGCGAACATGGATCCCGACCACATGTCAACCGGCAGTTTTTGGTGAGAAAATTGTATTCCATGCAGCTGCCGTGACTACCCTCAGAGACTCTGGCATCAACACACCCGACTTCAGGTACTATTTAATCTCACTAAAACACTAGCAAGACAATAGCAGATAAGGGATTTTCCAGGATTATCCTAGTAAATGTGTTTAAAAACATCTGAATCGCTCTCACCGCCCTCGCCTTTTTTTTTTTTTTTCCAGTCCTTCACTATCAATATCCTCATTAGGGTTGGGTATCGTTTGAATTCGAACGATTCCGATTCCAATTCTTTGTTTCGATACCGATTCCTGACAATTCTCGATTCCAATTCTTCTTGATCAATGTGTTTGCCAGGTAGTCCCTGGAAGGTGGTATGTATTTTGGGTTGAGAGTTTTCACCATATCTCTGCAAACATAAACAAACATGTAATGTTGCTGTTACTGTTAAGCCCAGTATCAATTAGCTTAGCTCTAACGTTATTGCTTAACTAACCTAAATGTTGGAGATTCCACCTCTGAAAAGGGATGCAGTCATTTTGTCTGTGTGTGTAGTGACCTTTCTGTGGCACTCTTCTGTCTGTGGCACCGACATCTTCCCCATTGCCGCGACGGTGAACGGAGTACGCTGAGCACATCGCGGAGCCTGGCTAGCAGGTTGTTAATTGTCTATGAAAAAATATGCAGGCTAATTTGTTAGCTGCCTCAACGTTGGCGCAAAACACATTATTAATTGCATATATATTGTTTTACTTACTGGATTCGGACTGCAGTGCAGTCACCGAGGTGCCAGGCTGGGCGTCGGAGCCGGAGCCGGAGCCAGAGGAAGAGGCAGAGGAGGACGATCGGCACAGCGCGTCGAAGACGGGACACGCATTTATTTGTACTCCATGAACTCGGAGGTGCTTCATCGTGTTCAACGTGCACCCTCCTAAGCACGAAACAGTCCTGTCGCACGTGTTACATTTCGCCGATATTTCATTTTTTTTCGTAAAATAAAGCCACACTTTCGACCGCCGACGCCCGCTATCCATGCTTGACTGACTCGCTCGGCTACATAGGCTCGGCCATGCTAACACTTCCGGCGCTGGGCGCCTCTTCGTTGGTGTTCAGCGGCTTCTTCTTCCGGTCGGCGGACTTATTCTTTTTTTGCGGTCGGCGGACTGGGTAACGAAACTAGGAATCGAAATTTAAACTTTTGAACGATTCCGGGAGAATCGGAAAGTTAGTCCCGGTTCCAATCGATACTTGACACTCAATACCTAATCCTAATCCTCATCCACAAATCTTTCATCCTCGCTCAAATTAATGGGGAAATTGTGGCTTTCTCGGTCCGAACTGCTGGTGGCTCACATTATAAACAATGTGAGGATGTGAGGAGCCCTGACACCGGTGACGTCACGTGCACGTCGTCTGCTACTTCCGGTAAAGGCAAGGCTCTTTTATCAGCGACCAAAAGTTGCCAACTTTATCGTGGATGTTCTCTACTAAATCCTTTCAGCAAAAATATGGCAATATCGCAAAATGATCAGGTATGACACATGGAATGGACCTGCTATCCCCATTTAAATAAGAAAATCTCATTTCAGTAGGCCTTTAATGTCTGTAACATTACCTTTGAAAGTGAGCAAACTGAACTCTGGAGCCTAAGTTAGCTGACATTTGGACACGCTACACTCTGGACAATTCACCAGTTCATTAAAAAAAAACTCGCCAGTTCATTGTAGACTGTGTTACACACATATCACTGTCAGACAGTGCTCTAGTATACACCGATGCTGCATTGAATTGTATTATGACGCATTCAATTATTTAATAATCACTGAATAATTATACTTAATAATTGTTAATGACCAGAATAAGATTTAGAAACAGAAGTACTTTATAAATCCCAGAAGGGAAATTGAGATTTTCAGCACAATACCATCCAAGATCAAACAAACATTATAGGAAGACAGAACAGGATCGCTGACGGGTTTGCCAAATTCCGGCGCCCCTTACGAAAAAAGGTCAGAAAGCAGACCCAACAAAGCAACCAAAAGAGGTGACTCCACCCTCGGCCGCCCACTAACTCTTGGCCAGTGTCCAGTCTGCATGGATGAGCGAGGATGCGTCTAAAGAGACCGAGGTGTCAGATACCTGCTCATTCAGCCAAGACACTGTGAAGCTTGTCCTTCAGGGCACTCAGCGCTAGCTCCGCAGCCCTGTCTCTTCATCCGCATCTCCTCTAGTCTTTCCAAACGGACTCTGTGGCAGAGACCCAGCCGCTGGTCTCCATGGCAAAAAGGCTCCCAGGAGGCAGATCCAGAAGTACACAAAAAAGCACCGCAGAAGTCACGAAAGTGCCACCCCTTGTCGCGCAGACCCAAAGGGTCCCGAACCAAAAGGCAAAAAAAAAAAATCCACAAGAAAACAAGATAGAAACATCAGGAACACAAAAGGATGATACGAGAGCACAAATGCTCATAATTAATTCATTATTATGAGCATCAGTAACATCATGTGTTCAATGTCCATCCATCCATCATTTCAGGTTTTACCGCTTGTCCCTCTCGGGGTTGCGTGGTCTTATAACGTGTTAATCGTGGAAAATTTGAATAGCCTAAATACAAAAAAGTTAAAATAAAATTACTAATACATTTACATAATAATACTCGGGACTTGTGAAGTGTTTAATCATTAAAAAGGAAACAAGTGGGTGTAATTACACAAGACACCGTTAAGAACCCTAAAAAACAAGAACATTGAAGGCGGCAATGAACAGTTATGATCACTTTAATTCAATCTTTTCAGTTGTATCTACTTCCTTTGGTGTTCATTATCAATGCTGATGAAACAACGGGCATCAGAAATGCTAGAGCAACACAATTAAAGGGAGATTGAAAGAGTTGTGATTGTGTGCGATCGTGTGTGTGTGTGTTTGTCTGTGTGTGTCATACAGGTGAGGGACGGATATTGATTTGGGATTTCAGAGGCTCGGACCAAAAACAATTTGAGTGAGAGACGCTTAAAGCATCAACAACAACAATCTTAATGGATCTGGACTAAATGATGTACAGATTGGGAAAGATTGCCTATTAAACGCTTATCTTCCCAATTCCGTAATAAAGTGCTTTAGAAAAGAAGATAAAAGCAGAAAATAGACTAGATTAATTCCAATGGATAAGTAGAAGTGAAACTCAAGTATACTATAAAAAGACAAAATTGACAAATGTACATAGAAGATACATATTTTATGACGGATACAAGTAGGCTACATTTTTATTAATTACACAATCAGGGCAATGTAGTGAATTTTAATTAAGTCAAACACTTTACAGCCTAAAAAACAGGTGTGTCTAAACTACGGCCTAAGTGGCACTTTCAAGTACAACAAAGAAATTGGCTTGTGGAGTACCGCCAACTTAATGATGCTGGCTTTTGAACTTTGCGCCTATAACAATCCGGATGGTTATTTTCCTCTTTGTTGCGGAGGACACCACGTCCACAGTTTCCAAATATAATTTGAAATGTGGACTCGTCAGACTCCAGAACACTTTAGTAGTTCTGTAAGTGCAAGGTTTAACTTGCACTTACAGATGTAGCGACCAACTCTATTTACTGACAGTGTTTTTTTAAGTGTTCCTGAGCCCATGTGGTGATATCCTTTACACACTGTTGTGGGTTTTTGATGCAGTACCGCCCGAGGGTTCAAAGATCCGTAATATCATCGCTTACATGCAATGATTTCTCCAGAGACTCTGAACTTTTTGATGATTTTACAGACCGTAGAAATCCCTAAAATCCCTAAATTCCTTGCAATAGCTCGTTGAGAAATGTTGTTCTAAAACTTCGACAATTTGCTTAGGAATTGGTGACCCTCGCCCCATCCTTGTTTGTGAATTACTTAGCTGCTTTTACACCCAATCATGGCACCCACCTGTTCCCAATTAGCCTGCACACCCGTGGGATGTTCCAAATAAGTGTTTGATGAGTATTCCTCAACTTTATCAGTATTTATTGCCACCTTTCCCAACTTCTTTGTCACGTGTTGCTGGCATCAAATTCTAAAGTTAATGATTATTTGCAACAAAAAAAAAGTTTATCAGTTTTAACATCAAATATGTTGTCTTTGTAGCATATTCAACTGAATATGGGTTGAAAATTATTTACAATTCATTGCATTCCGTTTATTTTTACATCTAACACAATTTCACAACTCATATGGAAACAGGGTTTGTATATTCATCACTGCATTTACTTGTATGGCCCAATACGAACAACCTTTCTCACTTATGATGCAAATAAACTGCAACCATCACAGAATACACATGGTCTCACATAACACAACCTGTTCTCTTAACTTTGTGGATATAATAAAAAGAACCAAACATCGTTCAAAATTTTACCCAATTAAATCCACTACATTACATGATGGGAAAAATGCAAAACATTATCCACGCTTACTCATGTTTGGCACATTTTAGCTGCTTGATATTTCTGATTCATTGCAAAACTTTAAGGAAGTTGTCACATAGGTAAACAAGGTAGGAGTCAAACTTATACATCAATATTATATATTTTATATAAATATTACATACAAACATTTAAGTATATATATATATATATATATATATATATATATATATATATATATATATATATATATATATATATATATGTATGTATGTATTTACATTTATATGTATACACATTATGTATATATGTGTGTGTGTATATATATATACACATATATATATATATATATATACATATACACATACATACACATATATATGTATATATATATATATATGTGTGTGTGTGTGTGTGTGTGTGTGTGTGTGTGTGAAAAATCACAAGACTTCTTCATCTCTACAGAACTGTTTCATGAGGGGTTCCCTCCATCGTCAGGAGATTTAAATCGCTCCTTTTTTTTATCGATCTGTTAATGTTTGTTTTGGTTTATGACAGAGCTTCAATGTAGGATCTGCGCATGCCTGCGTTTCACCAATCACATGCAGTCACTGGTGACGTTGGACCAATCAAACAGAGCCAGACGGTCACATGACCCGACTTAAACAAGTTGAAAAACTTATTGGGGTGTTACAATTTAGTGGTCAATTGTACGGAATATGTACTGTACTGTGCAATCTACTAATGCAAGTTTCAATCAATCAATCAATGCCTACTGAGCCTATGGTGCTTTTAAGTTATTGTGGCTCAATGTGCCTTATTTTTTTTTATTTTAATGTACTATTATTTAATATATATTATTGTTTTAGTTGCTTAAGAGATATTCCTGGCTCTGAATTTGCTCATTGCTATTTTTATGTTTTTGTGCATTATTTGTTGCCGTGATCATTAAACAAACAGGTTACTCATCAGTTACTCAGTACTTGAGTAGTTTTTTCACAACATACTTTTTACTTTTACTCAAGTAAATATTTGGGTGACTACTCCTTACTTTTACTTGAGTAATAAATCTCTAAAGTAACAGTACTCTTACTTGAGTACAATTTCTGGCTACTCTACCCACATCTGGACACAATGAACGTGACGAGGTTGGTACTAGGTGGGAATTGAACCAGGGACCCTCGGGTTGCGCACGGCCACTCTCCCGCTGCGCCACGCAGTCCCTATATATATATATATATATATATATATATATATATATATATATATATATATATATACACACACACACACACACACACACACACACACATATATATATATAGATATACATACACACATATAGACATATATTTATGTGTATATACATATATATACATACATATATACTTACATATATATACGTATATATACTTACATATATACATACATATATACTTACATATATATACATATATACATATATGTATTTATATACACACATATATATATATATATATATATATATATATATATATATATATATATATATATATATATATATATATATATATATATATATGTGTCTAAAAACCTCTGAATCACTCACAATGCAATCGCCTTTTTTTTTTTTTTAATACTTTATTTATTTTTTTCTAGTCTTTCTCTATCAATATCCTCAGCCACGAATCTTTCATCCTTGCTCAAATTAATGGGGAAATTGTCGTTTTTTCGGTCCGAATAGCTCTTTTTGTTGGAGGCTCCCATTATAAACAATGTGAGGATGTGAAGAGCCCTCACACGGGTGACGTCATCGTCTGCGACTTCCGGTACAGGCGAGGCTTTTTTATAAGCGACCAAAAGTTGCGAACTTTATTGTCGATGTTCTCTACTAAATCCTTTCAGCAAAAATATGGCAATATCTCAAAATGATCAAGTATGACACAAAGAATGGACCTGCCTATCCCCGTTTAAATAAGAACATCTCATTTCAGTAGGCCTTTAAAAAACACATCACGTTTGCTTTTTTTAACAACATAACTGATTATTACTCACACCAGACTTCATGATAGCCAACAAACATAATATATCATCACTTACTGTACAAACTCTACTGTCATTAGGATGCCGACTGCTAGGATCAATATATTTCCATTGAGATGAAAAATGACTCATAATCCTCCTGAAGAAAAAAGGGGGGTGGAACCAAGCACAGACCAAGCGTCCTGCTTGCCATTTCTGGGTCTAAATTGGATGCCAAACTGTACCAACTCGTCAGATTATGTTTTCATCCTTCTGCTGTTCAGGCGAAAGGCATTATTAGTAACTTAGAATAAACTTTAGAGCTCCGATGCTTGAAAGCAGTTCACTGCAGCCCCTAATGTCAATACAGCCAGAACAAACTGTTAGTGATCCCGGCGCTTCTAATAACAATATCACTAACACTTGGTACTATTCAAATCAAAAGTGTAAATGGGAGTATTGTTGGCGCTTTTTGAAGGGTTATTTTCCAGTTGTTTTATCAACTCTCAAGTTGCTTGGTTATCAACTGTCAAGTTGTGTTTAATTTCTCCAGTTCTTTGCCCCAATTTGAAAAAGAGCCTTGGTCCTTAAAAGGCAAGAACACATCTTCTCCTTTTTTTATTTTCCTTTTTATTGTAGGGTCAATTAGAAGGTGATTAGGTTGATAACCTTAAACAAAGTAAACATTGCATTATTTTGCGTTTAAACTAATAAACGGGCTTCACGGTGGCAGAGGGGTTAGTGCGTCTGCCTCACAATACGAAGTTCCTGCAGTCCTGGGTTCAAATCCAGGCTCGGGATCTTTCTGTGTGGAGTTTGCATGTTCTCCCCGTGAATGCGTGGGTTCCCTCCGGGTACTCCGGCTTCCTCCCACTTCCAAAAACATGCACCTGGGGATAGGTTGATTGGCAACACTAAATTGGCCCTAGTGTGTGAATGTGAGTGTGAATGTTGTCTGTCTATCTGTGTTGGCCCTGCGATGAGGTGGCGACTTGTCCAGGGTGTACACCGCCTTCCGCCCGATTGTAGCTGAGATAGGCGCCAGCGCCCCCCGCGACCCCAAAAGGGAATAAGCGGTAGAAAATGGATGGATGGATGGATAAACTAATAAACAAGTCATCACAACCATGAATTGATTAACGTGGACCCCGACTTAAACAAGTTGAAAAACTTATTCGGGTGTTACCATTTAGTGGTCAATTGTATGGAATATGTACTGAACTGTGCAATCTACTAATAATAGTTTCAATCAATCAATCAATCAATCAAATCATGACATTGCTTTAAGTTTAATAACTAAGCTCATTAATCACATACATGTACCTGTAAAAATACAGCTTAAATACCTAAGTAAAAAGTAAATAAGCAACTTGACTGAGTGTCTAAACATAAGCATAAGCCAAACATACACATCCACTTTGCCTTTGTTAATATTTCAAATTGATAGAGCCACTCAAAGATCAGATAAACACAAAGAACACAGCTTGTATCTCAAATCAAACACTTCAAACAAAGCATAAAGCAAATTTAGAGCAGTAGCATCCAAGTTCATTTCCTACCAGTTGTGTGTGACCAGGAACTGAGGAGTCTCTTTGGGTTTTTTCTTCTTCTAGTTGCTTGCTTTGTTTAAGCATTTGTTTCTCTTACTAACAGGCTTTACCTTATTTGCTCTCCAAGACCAATGCTGGTCTGTAGGCAAAATGGCCGTCCTGACAGGAAGTTTGATGAATTGTGATGTGGCTGTTGTGCTGCTCTGCCCCCTGCTGATGTGGAGGAGGACAAGTGGATATTTGGAATGACACTGAATGACTTTTGTGTTCCGTTAGTTGACTTCCCACTGACTCAGTTATCCATCCATCCATTTTCTACCGCTTATTCCCTTTTTGGGGTCGCGGGGGGCGCTGGCGCCTATCTCAGCTACAATCGGGCGGAAGGCGGGGTACACCCTGGACAAGTCGCCATCTCATCGCAGGGCCTGACTCAGTTATATTTAAGTTTATTTACAAGTTAGAATTAGAGATGTCTGATAATATCACCCTACCGATATTATCGGCCGATAAATGCTTCAAAATGTAATATCGGAAATTATCTGTATTGGTTTCAAAGTTATCGGTATCCGTCTCAAAAAGTACGGAGTGCCAATAAAACTTAAAGTCACTGCCTTTGCGTGCCAGCCCAGTCACTTGATATATGCGGCTTTTACACACATACAAAAGCGTGTGGAAGGCATACTTGGTCAACAGCCATACAGGTCACACTGAGGGTGGCCGTATAAACAACTTTAATACTGTTACAAATATGCGCCACACTGTAAACCCACACCAAACAAGTAGATCCGCACCGTAACACAACAGAACAAATACCCAGAAGCCCGTGCAGCACTAACTCTTCCGGGACGCTACAATATACACCACCGCTCCCCCCCCCCCCACCTCAACCCCCCCCCCCCCCCCCTACCTCCTCATGCTCTCTCAGAGAGAGCATGTCCCAAATTCCAAGCTGCTGTTTTGACTTCAATAATAAATATGGAAGTGCCAAGTTGGCATTTTTTTTCCATAACTTGAGTTGATTTATTTTGGAAAACCTTGTTACATTGTTTAATGCGCCCCCCCCCCCCCCCCCCCGCCCTGCTGTAGTATAGCTGTGTGCCTTCATTGTTTTTGTAGTTGTTGTTTTGAGGGTATATTAAAAAAAAAAAAAAAGAACTTTATGAAAGTCAAAATATAGTTTTTCCCATAGTTGTAATGGAAATCAGGATTATCTCAGGGAGAGCATGTCCCAAATTCCAAGCTGCTGTTTTGAGGCATGTTAAAAAAATGATGCGCTTTGTGACTTCAATAATAAATATGGCAGTGCCATGTTAGCATTTTTTTCCATAACTTGAGTTGATTTATTTTGGAAAACACCTTGTTACATTGTTTAATGCATAAAGCAGGGCATCACAACAAAATTAAGCATAATAATGTGTTAATTCCACAACGGATTGACATTGGTATCGGTAATTAAGAGTTGGACAATATCGAAATATCGGATATCGGCTAAAAAGCCATTATCGGACATTTCTAGTTAGAATGCATCGTAAAAAAAAATACAGCCATCGTCATGTCTCCCATATTGATTAGGGGGGTGAGAAAAAATGTATTCGAATTTGAATCTCGATTCTCACGTTGTGCGATTCAGAATCGATTCTCATTTTTTTAAAATCTTTTTTTAATTTTTTATTAATCCAACAAAACAATACACAGCAATACCATAACAATGCAATCCAATTCAAAAACCAAACCTGACCCAGCAACACTCAGAACTGCGATAAACAGAGCAATTGAGAGGAGACACAAACACGACACAGAACAAACCAACAGTAGTGAAACAAAAATAAATATTATCAACAACAGTATCAATATTAGTTATAATTTCAGCATAGCAGTGATTAAAAATCCCTCATTGACATTATCATTAAACATTTATAAAAATTGAAACAAGGAACAATAGTGTCACAGTGGCTTACACTTGCATCGCATCTCATAAGCTTGACAACACACTGTGTTTAATATGTTCACAAAAAGATCAAATAAGTCCTATTTTTGGTTCGTTTAATAGTTAAAACAAATTTACATTATTGCAATCAGTTGATAAAACATTGTCCTTTACATTTATAAAAGCTTTTTACAAAAATCGACTACTCTGCTTGCATGTCAGCAGACTGGGGTAGATCCTGCTGAAATCCTATGTATTGAATGAACAGAGAATCCTTTTGAATTGGGAAAAAAAAAAAAGTTTTTGAATCGAAAAATCGAGTTAAATTGAAAAAAAAAAAAATTGATTTTGAATCGACTCGTGACCCAAGAATCGATATTGACTCCAATCGTGGGACACCAAAAGATTCACAGCTCTAATAATGATTGTTAACGATAGGCAAAATTCCACAGAAAGTGCAGTTCCCCTTTAAGAGAAATGTGCAACAAGTACATTTTTTTCTTCGTTCTGGCCCAAAGTACTGAACCACACGGATTAACGCAGGCTATTTTCTCTCCCAAAAGCTTGGTGTTACGAGATTACACACATGGGGCCAAGTGCAACCAACTTCAACAGGGAAAGTCAGGGTGAGTAGAGAGTGGATACAGTCCACACTAGAGCATCAAAACCAGCTTTAATAAGAGGTAGTCCAATTTTTTTCCCATTTATTGTGGCTTGTTTCAGTGGAGTTCTCAGTGCTGCAGACTGCGAGATAAACGACCGACAGGGTAACATTGAGAGTTACCTTGAACGTTTCTCAGCAGCGGCACATGTCTACAGGACGGGTGTGCATCGTGAGGAAGTGAGTGACAGGTTGGAACTGTTGAAGTTCCATAGAGAATACAAAACACAGGAATTCAGCAGTCGAGTGTATACAGTATACAGTATATGTGTGTGTGTGTGTGTGCGTGTGTGTGTGCGTGAGAGAGGGTGATTTAATGGAAAGGGGCACAGTAGAACGGGTTTTATAGTGTGGTTGAAAAGAGTTTACAGACTAAAGCACAGGGGAGAACGGCATGAAGGGAGCAATTCTACAACGGACTGCTGGAAGGCAGCGATAGATTTTAGCAGGGGGGAAACCACAAATGGTTAAGAGTCTGCACAGTTTGAGGGCTCAGCTCAGCCAGAAACCAGCGCGATCAGCAGGGTTCCGGGATAATAAGCAGCAATGCCACACGGTTAGTACTTCTACCCTGCTGCTCCGGGCGCTTATTAAAGCAACCAAGCGAGAGGGCAGTGGTGGTGGAATAAGGGGAACGGAGAACCTTTGATGATGGGTTGAAGACTAACCAGCTCCCATTGCTGCTGTGGCCCACCCCATAACAGCGCCACATGAAGACCTCATATTTCATATCTGTGTGTGTGTGTATCGCCATGCACAGCACTGTGCAAATTGAAACCATTAGAAATGGGATAGGATGGAGCGGCCATTCCACGGAATCGGTGCCATTTGCGCCAGGAAATACAAAACCCAAAACCAGTGAAGTTGGCACGTTGTGTAAACATTGTAAGCAGAATACAGCGATTTGCAAATCCTTTTCAACTTATATTCAATTGAATAGACTGCAAAGACAAGATATTCAAAGGCCTACTGAAACCCACTACTATCTACACAGTCTGATAGTTTATATATCAATGATGAAATATTAACATTGCAACACATGCCAATACGGCCTTTTTAATTTACTAAATTGCAATTTTAAATTTCCCGCAAGTTTTTTGTTGACGTCACGGACTGTCAGGAACTATTAGCAGCTGCACCACTCGCGGCTAGAAGTCGTCTGCTTTAACAGCATAATTACACAGTATTTTGGACATCTGTGTTGCTGAATCTTTTGCAATTTGTTCATTTAATAATGGAGACTATAAAAAACAATGCTGTTGGTGGAAAGCGGTGGATTGCATCCGTCTTTAGCACCGAGACACAGCCGGTGTTTCTTTGTTTGTTGTGAAGCGGAGCGGTCAAGCGAACATGTTTTCTCTACGTCAACCTATCATGTTTTTGGATGGGGAAATTGTGATATATATCTTACCGGAGAAATCATTGGATTATTCGTCGTCCTGCAGCAGCTGTCAAAAAAAGCAGCTGTGAGCTTGGCTCCTCGGCTTCTCTCTGAGACACTTCGTGTTCACCGCAGCCATCCGACCTCGAGGTATGTCTTTACAATCTTTTACAATCTTTAAAATCTCACTAAAACACTATTAAAATAATAAGCAGATAAGGGATCTTCCAGAATTATCCTAGTAAATGTGTTTGATTACATCTGAAACGCTCACACTGCCGTCGCCCGGAGCCGTCGCTTTTTTTTTCTTCTATTCCTTCACTATCAATATCCTAATTTACGAATCTTTCATCCTCACTCAAATTAATGGGGGAATTGTCGCTTTCTCGGTCCGAATTGCTCTTACTGCTGGTGGCTTCCATTAAAAACAATGTGAATATGTGTGGAGCCCTGCATCTCGTGACGTTACGCGCACATACTTCCGGTAAAGGCAGGGCTTTTCTATTAGCAACCAAAAGTTACAAACTTTATCGACGATGTTCTCTACTAAATCCTTTCAGCAAAAATATGGCAATATCGCGAAATGATCAAGTATGACACATAGAATAGACCTGCTAATCCTGTTTAAATAAGAAAATCTAATTTCAGTAGGCCTTTAATGTTAGAACTGAGAAACATAGTTTTGTTTTTACGAATAATCATTAACTTAGAATTTAATGGAAGCAACACATTGCAAAAAAGTTGGCACAGGGACATTTTTACCACTGTGGTACATGGCCTTTCCTTTTAACAACACTCAGTAAATGTTTGGGAACTGAGGAGACCAATTTTTTAATCTTTTCAGGTGGAATTATTTCCCATTCTCGCTTGATGTACAGCTTAAGTTGTTCAACAGTTCGGGTTCTCTGTCGTGAACCATGCTCTGGGATTCTCATCCCAGTCGCTTCACACTCGGCTGTGAACCAATCCAGTAAAAGATGAAGATCCAGGCCAGATTAAGCCATCAGGACCACATCATCTGCAAAAAGCAGAGACCTTATCCCGCAGCCACCAAACCGGATCCCCTCAACGCCCTGACTGCGCCTAAAAATTCTGCCCATAAATGTTATGAACAGAATGGGTGACAAAGGGCAGTCCTGGCGGAGTCCAACCCCTCATTGAAAACAGCTCCGACTTAGTGCCGGCAAAGCAGACCAAGGTCTGACACTGATCATACAGGGAGCGGATCGCCACAATCAGACAGTCCGATACTCCGTACTCTCTGAGCACTACCCAAAGGACTTCCCCAGGGACACGGTTGAATGCCTTCTCCAAGTCCACAAAGCACATGTAGACTCGTTGGGCAAACTCCCATGCATCATTAAATTAAATGTTCTACCCAAAATTACTTTTTGCATAAATTCCCTAATTTTTAAGGTTTTTGGTTTTTTTTCACACCACGGTCAATGACAAAACCCTTGACCCTGGGAGTGGTTAGTGGGAGTTGAATGACAAGTGTGTGTGTGTATAAAGCTTGCCTGGGAGGATGTTGCTGTTGTGTGGTACAAATACAAACATAAAGTTTTCGTCTTCCTTCCTGCACTACTTTTTCTTCATAAAAGCTTGTTTTTACCTTCACTTTCCATCCTAGGGGACCACACAGACAGCGACACCTTATTTATCTCACATTGGGGAAACCCCACGGTTGCGTAATAAAACATAAAATACAGGGTTTCCCCTACATGTAATTCATTGTGGCACACTGCCACGCAAGATAAATGCCGCAGCACCTTACCTTCAAAATAAGTTGATCTGCCGTTTCTTTTCTTTTCTCCTCTGCTCCCCTCCCCCTTGTGGGGCACAGGTCTGGTGGCCATGGATGAAGTGCTGGCTGTCCAGAGTCGGGACCCGGGGTGGACGACTCGCCTGTGAATCGGTTGGGGACATGTCTGCGCTCGGGATGGTCTCCTGCTGGCCCACCTATGGACTGGACCCTCACTATTATGTTAGATCCACTATGGACTGGACTTTCACAATATTATGTTAGACCCACTCGACGTCCATTGCATCCGGTCTCCCCTAAGGGGGGGCAGCAGGAGAAAAGACAAGGTTTCTCCTTGTCATCCCACTGGGTTGAGTTTTTCCTTGCCCTGATGTGGGATCTGAACCGAGGATTTAGTTGTGGCTTGTGCAGCCCTTTGAGACACTTGTGATTTAGGGCTATATAAATAAACATCGATTGATTATTCCTGGTCCTTATTTACTTTTACGTTATATTTTATTGTATATTTTATGTATTATTTCTTTATTTATTTTACCTTATCTATTATTATATTTTGTTGGATTGAATCTATGGTTACATACATTCATGTGTGTCTATATTTGTTGCGGGCACTGGGTGACAATTACCTTGGGAATGGAGTGGGTGGGTATTGTAAGGGGCGGGGTTTATTATGTTATATATTGTAAAATGTGCAGATACCTCAACTTGCTGTTACCATGATGCATCATACTGTACTGTCGGCTAAATTATAATAAAAATATTTGGAAAAAAAAAAAGTTTTTACATGAAAACAAATTTAAGTATTAATAATGTGTGAATGGATATACTGTGTGTAATATATCATTTACATACTATTGGCCATAATACATTTGAAAAACATCTTAAATATCATAAAAACGTTCCTTTATGCCATACTTGCCAACCTTGAGACCTCCGATTTCGGGAGGTGGAGGGTGGGGGTGTGGTTGGGGGCGGGGCCCGGTTGTAGTCGTGGTTAAGAAGGGAGGAGTATATTTACAACTGTTGTGTACGCAGTTGTGCACTGCACTCTCTAAAAGCCTTAGATGTTATTGTCACATATGCATGATTGATTGACTGATTGAAACTTTTACTACTAGATTGCACAGTTCAGTACATATTCCATACAATTCACCACTAAATGGTAAAACCCCCGAATAAGTTTTTCAGCTTGTTTAAGTCGGGGTCCACGTTAATCAATTCATGGTACAAATATATACTATCAGCATAATACTGTCATCACACAAGTTAATCATTATAGTATATACATTGAATTATTTACAATATTTACAATCCGG
Source organism: Nerophis ophidion (assembly GCF_033978795.1). Lineage (NCBI taxonomy): Eukaryota > Metazoa > Chordata > Actinopteri > Syngnathiformes > Syngnathidae > Nerophis > Nerophis ophidion. The sequence goes on from NC_084622.1 coordinate 43,921,239, forward strand.
GGGGTGGGATGAGGAGCTTTGGTTGATATCAGTGCTTCAGTCATCAACAATTGCATCAACAGAGAAATGGACATTGAAACAGTGTAGGTCTTACTTAGTAGGATATGTACAGCCAGCAGAGAACTTAGTGAGTTCAGATAGCATAAGAACAAGTATATACATTAGAAATACATTTGATTATTTACATCAGGTAATTTACAATCCGGGGAGATGGGATGTAAATGGAGGAGGGTATTCCCAGTGGGCACCCGTCCTTAGTTCAACGTCAAGATGACGTTGAAATTACGTCGCGACGTCACTCAACCATATCCCGACCAAATCACAACCAACTGACCCCACCACACCATATGTTGCAAATCTGGTTTGTTTTCATCATTGGGGGACATCGTCGTTTCAACGTCGTTTCAACGTGTACAATTCAACTTGCCAAACATTCCGCGCGCATCGGCCATTTGTGACAGTTTTCAACGAAACCGCCGCTTGATGGCAGCGTGTTGCACCACACACACCACCTAGCGTATCACAGCCAAGCTTGTGCGCATGCGTGCTGAAGTACTTCCTTTCCAATCCAGCAAGCAAGACGAAGAGCGAAGATTTGAATTGGAAATCGAACTTTTTCACGGCAAAGAAAACCATCGACGTCCATAAAGATTCAGGTTTGTACCTTGAGATAATACTGGTTATTTATATCGATATAATTGTGGCCCTTTCACGAGAGGGTTGCAGGAAAACGAGAAATTTATCTCACGCCTATTCTCAACATTTATTTTGACTGTATAAACTGGACCTGAGCAAACTTTTTTTTCTCCCCAAGCAGACAACACTTTTTTTCCCCCACCTGCCCAAAAGCAAACAATTGTTTTTCCAGGCTAACAAAAAACAAAAATATTTTTTGGGTTCTGTACCCATTGTCTTTTACAGCCGCGCCAGTCACTGTATTAATTTACTTCCTCTTGATTTTGATCTTCAAAACACCCGTCTGGATGGCAGTTAGGTTTTTCTGGCTCATTTTAATGTTTATTTAAATGTTGCCAGTATATTTTAAGTACAGGTACTTTTTAATTAGTTTGACTTGTTAGCAAGGCTTTGTCTCAAAAGGCAAGTCCACGGGTCGCCCATAAAAGGATCCATGTAATATTAAATGCTATGATCTCTACTTATTTTTTTTATTTTACTGATAAGGCCAGTGTTCCCAGGCCAGTCGGGAGACATAGTCTTCCCAACGTGTCCTGGGTCTTCCCCGTGGCCTCCTACCGGTTGGACGTGCCCTAAACACCTCCCTAGGGAGGCGTTCGGGTGGCATCCTGACACGAAGTGGCTGGGGAGAGGGAAGTCTGGGTTTCCCTGCTTAGGTTGTTGCCCCCGCGACCCGACCTCGGATAAGCGGAAGATGATGATGATGGATGATAAGGCCAGTACTGCTATTACAAGAGCTTTTGTCAAGTATTGAAACATGTATACTAAAATATATGACAATAAAATATCCAGACAGATTTTGTTTCATATGTTTTATGATTGACAATAAAAGACTGCACGGAGCGCAGACATTTTTGGGGGGTACAAAGTTTTTTCTCTTGGCACAAGAAGGCAACCAACTTTTTTTTTTTGCAGAGCTTACAGGAGCAAACTTTTTTTTTTTTTATATATATACGTCAGGAGAACAAACTTGACACGATGGCGACGCATGGTGGATGGGCGTTGTCACCCCAGGGATGCAAGAGGACCAAGACAGGCAGGAGTTGCAGGTAAGATGAGATTTAATACAAAACATAAAATAACACTGGTACAAAATATAAAGAAAGGCGTGCCGAACGCACGGAGAGCTAGGCTAATAATTAGCAACTAGAGCAGAGTACAGGAATAGACGTGCAGTGCGCACGCGAAGCTAAGGCGAGACTTAGCAATAGTGATTACAAAAAGAAGAACCAACGTGCGTGTTGCAAGTAGCAAACAAACCAACCAGAAGGAACTGAGGTAGCAGGCAGGACTAAATACTAAAGCAATCAATGAAAAACAGGTGTGCGTCGAAACGAGGGCAGGTGGAACCAATGTGAAACCGTGGAGATAAACAGGAAGTGCTTAAACTAAGGAACGGGAGAGTCCAAAATCACAACAGTACCCCCCCCCTTCAAAGACAGATCCCAGATGTCCCAAACAAAGCAAAGGAACCCCCCCCCCCCACAACCAGACAGTCCAAAAGTGACGGGAGGGCGGAGGGAGGACATGGTGGAGGGTCGGCAGGTCCTGTGTCCCCGAATCCACAGAGGACACATCAGGTGGCAGCGGCGGGTGTAACGCCGCTGCCGCAGAAGTTTTGGCGGGCGACCTCGTAGAGGCCACATCTGTGGCCGACGTGGAGGTGGATGCATCCCGCAAGGAGGACGCCCGTGGTACGGCCACACCCGTGGCCGGAGAGGAGGTGGACGCGCCTGCTGAGGCGGACGCCCGGGGTACGGCCACACCCATGGCCGACGAGGAGGAGGCTTAGCAGCAGCAGACGAAGGTGTGGGGGCTGCAGCCGAAGCAGGCACCGATGCTGATGTGGATGCCGGCAGAGGAGCAGGTGCTGAGGCTGGCAGAGGAGCAGGTGCTGAGGACGGCAGAGGAGCAGGTGCTGAGGCCGTTAGCTGCCTAACAATAAACCCACATGAGAAACCAGGAACTCGCCCTCGATCTTTCTAGAGTTGTAACGTCATTGGGCAGGCACGCCGTTTATATTGTGGGAAAGCGGACGTGAAAACAGGCTGTCCTCACTCAGGTCCGCATGGAGCAGGAGGAGGCGTGGCCTCCAGCTCCGCCTGAATTTCGGGGGATTTTCGGGAGAAGATTTGTCCCGGGAGGTTTTCGGGAGAGGGGCTGAATTTCGGGAGTCTCCCGGAAAATCCGGGAGGGTTGGCAAGTGTGCTTTATGCTTTATTTTGGGGGGAAAAAACAGTCCTCCCAGGAGACTACAGCTGAACGGAGAAAGAAAGTTGAAGAGAAAAATATTTCAAGTTAAATAATGCATTTCTTGTTCAAGGCTGTGTCAACATGACATTACTACCGACAATAACGTCTAAATTTACGCCGTGTGCGTCTTCGGACCTTTGTTTGGACGTCTTTGTGTGGCGTGTGCATGTTGTCCCTGTGTGTGTCTGGGACTCCAGTTTCCTCCCACAATAAAAAAAAAAAAAGATACATTTGAGAGTGAATGATTGTACATCTATGGCCTGCGACCTAATTATAGTTAGCATGGGGGGGTTCTTAAATTAAAAAAATATTCACAGGGGGTACATCACTGTAAAAAAGGTTGAGAACCACTGAGCTAGTCCATTGCACGTTAGAATTAAGCCATCAGAACTAAAGCTCAACCTTCATCCTGCATAACTGTTTTGCTTTGTTCAGTTTATTCCAAAGTGTAATATTAATTTAATGTGATTCATGCATGTATGTGCACTTCATGTGTATATATATATATATATATATATATATATATATATATATATATATATTGTACTTTCCTTAGTGTGCTTCATTTTACAGTGACTTCATTGTGGAGAACTCTCACCTCCGAGTTCCTCGGACGACCAATAACGGACATGACATGCGTGACGGTTTGGAGATTTTGTTTATTTTTCAATAAACCTCCTTCTCTTGCCGCTTTTCAGCACTCGCCTCTTCTCCCTGTTTCGCTCTTCCGGTTGCTTTTCAGCCTTTCGCATCTTCGTCTCCGTCTCGCTCTCGCTTCTGCTCGGGCTTGGGTTCGTTCTCGGACATCCACTCCGACTTCACCAACCCCCTCTTTCCCGGCTGCTGCCCTTTTATACAGTGACAGGTGATGGGACAACTGCGCCCAGGTGGGCCATCTACGCACCTGTCGCCCATCTCGGAGCCTGCCCCGGCGCGCCTTGCCTCGCTGCAGGTCCGCAGGCCACGCCTCCTCACATTCATTTTGGAGAATATCAAACCATAAGTTATTTTTGTCCTCTCTAATTCCAAAGACTGCTTTCATAAAGTGTTGTGTGGAGCTCAACGAATCGACCAATCACGGCGGGGTATATGGCTCTCGGGGGCGGGACATCGACTGGGCTTGATGCAAGCAGAGAAATCTTTCTCAATGAGTAAAAGTTACATCAGCGTTTCCATGGAGAGTTTTCGTCCATGTCTGGCTGGCTGCCTGGTTTATATTGAGCACTCATGGACATTCGCCTTCACAACTTTTGCAAAGAAAGTTTTTAAAGTGGCTACCTAGCGGGACATTATACGTACATGTCGTGGCTCACTGTGGTGGATCTCAAAAAGTGCAGAGAACTAGTCTTTTACACAAAAAACAAAAACAAAGGTGCCAACAGAACAAAAAGGCACTGCAACAAAAGGCTCAGGCACAAAATCAGAAAACAAGATTAGCAGGCAAACAAGCGGGCTGCCGGGACAGGCAGGAAGGTGCATAGTGTCCGTCCGTAATAACAGTCCCAAATAACACAAACAAATTTTGGGCCATTAATTTGTATTTGCATTGTATTTGCGTGGCCTCAGACGATTTCATTTGCCTTTTTTTACTACGTTTAAAACAACAATACCAGTGTGTCGTTCCCGCTTCTTTTTCCAGTAACAGCACGGCAGATAATACAGTGTCTTAGCTACATCCAAGCCGTACATCACCAAGTCCAACGCAAAGCGTGGGATGAAGTGGTGTAAAGCATGTCACCACTGGACTCCGGAGCAGTGCAGACGCCTTCTCTGGAGTGATAAATCACGCTTTTCCATCTTGCAATCTAATGAAAGAGTCTGGGTTTGGAGGTTGCCAGGACAACGGCACATTTCGGACTGCATTGTGCCGAAAATTTGGTGGAGGAAGAATTATGATTTGTAGAAATATCCGATAATATCGGCAGTCCGATATTATCGGCCGATAAATGCTTTAAAATGTAATATCAGAAATTATCGGTATGGGTTCCAAAACGTAAAATTTATGATTTTTTAAAAGGTGACTGTACGGACGTAGGGAGAAGTACAGAGCGCCATAAACCTTAAAGGCACTGCCATTGCGTGCCGGCCCAATCACATAATATATATGGCTTTTCACACACACAAGTGAATGCAACGCATACTTGGTCAACAGCCATACAGGTCACACTGAGGGTGGCCGTATAAACAACTTTAATATTGTTACAATTATGCGCCACACTGTGGACCCACACCAAACAAGAATGACAAACACATTTTGGGAGAACATCTGCACCGTAACACAACATAAAAACAACAGAACAAATACCCAGAACCCCTTGCAGCACTAACTCTTCCGGGACGCTACAATATACACCCCCGCTACCACCTACCCCCTTACCTCAACCCCGCCCACCTTAACCTCCTCATGCTCTCTCAGAGAGAGCATGTCCCAAATTCCAAGCTGTTGTTTTGAGGCATGTTAAAAAAATAATGCACTTTGTAACTTCAATAATCAATCAATCAATTAATCTATCAATGATTATTTATATAGCCCTAAGTCGCTAGTGTCTCAAAGGGCTGCACAAACCACAACACAAACCACAAGGACCTCCTCGGTAGAGCCCACATAAGGGCAAGGAAAACTCACACCCAGTGGGACTCACACCCAGTGGGACGTCGGTGACAATGATGACTATGAGAAACCTTGGAGAGGACCGCATATATGGGCAACCCCCACCCTCTAGGGCAGGGGTGTCAAACTCAAATACAGAGTGGGCCAAAATTCCAAACCGACCAAAGCCGCGGGCCAAAGTTGAAAAACTTAACCTTTTAATAGGGATCCAAACAAGTTTTGCATTGAATATTGAACAAGCAAGGCTTATATAACTTTATAGTGACATGCAAAATCGGGTTTTTTTGGTAGCGGGGCTGTATATTGTAGCGTCCCGGAAGAGTTAGTGCTGCAAGGGGTTCTGGGTATTTGTTCTGTTGTGTTTATGTTGTGTTACGGTGCGGATGTTCTTCCGAAATGTGTTTGTCATTATTGTTTGGTGTGGGTTCACAGTGTGGTGTAACAGTGTTAAAGTTGTTTATACGGCCACCCTCAGTGTGACTTGTATGGCTGTTGACCAAGTATGATTGCATTCACTTGTGTGTGTCGAAGCCGCATATATCACGTGACTGGGCCGGCACGCTGTTTGTATGGAGGAAAAGCGGACGTGACGACAGGTTGTAGAGGATGCTTAAAGCAGTACCTTTAAGGCACGCCCCCAATATTGTTGTCCAGGTGGAAATTCGGGAGAATGGTCGCCCTGGGAGATCGGGAGGGTTGGCAAGTATGAGAATTAGCGTTGAATGCGGTGATACAGCGGCACCGCCACTGTATAATACCGGCGGGCCAGCTCTAATGTTGATTTACTATTGCCTCAAGGGCCAAATGAAATTACACGGCGGGCCAAATTTGGCCCGCGGGCCAGAGTTGGCCGTGGTCCGATTGGTACCGGGCTGCAGAAGAATTTTTTATAAAAAAAAAATAAAAAATAAAAAATAATGATTTATTTCTATTTATTTTTTTATTTTTTTATTAAATCAACATAAAAACACAATATACAATGCACAAATAGTGCACCAACCACAAAAAAATCCCTTTTTCATGACAAAAACGTCCCTTTTTCATGACAAAGAAGAAGAAGAAAAAAAAGGGAAAAAAAGGACACCCCCCCGGGCCGCGGGACAAATTATTAAGCGTTGACCGGTCCGCGGATACAAAAAGGTTGGGGACCACTGCTCTAGGGGAACCGAAAGCAATGGATGTCGAGCGGGTCTAACATGATACTGTGAAAGTTCAATCTATAGTGGATCCAACACAACCGTGAGAGTCCAGTCCAACGTGGATCCAACACAGCAGAGAGAGTCCCGTCTAAAGTGGAGCCAGCAGGAAACCATCCCAAGCGGAAGCGGATCAGCAGCGCAGAGATGTCCCAGCCGATACACAGGCAACCGGTCTATCCTGGGTCCCGACAATAAATATGGCAGTGCCATGTTGGCATTTTTTTCTATAACTTGAGTGGATTTATTTTGGAAAATCTTGTAACATTGTTTAATGCATCCAGTGGGGTATCACAACAAAATTAGGCATAATTATGTGTTAATTCCATGACTGTATATATCGGTATCGGTTTATATCGGAATCGGTAAAAAAAGCCAATATCGGACATCTCTAATGGTGTGGGGTTGTTTTTCAGGAGTTGAGCTTGGCCCCTTAGTTCCAGTGAAAGGAACTTTGAATGCTCCATGATACCAAAATATTTTGGACAATTCCATGCTCCCAACCTTGTGGGAACAGTTTGGAGCAGGCACCTTCCTCTTCCAACATGACCGTCAACCAGTGCACAAAGCAAAGGTGCATAAAGACATGGATGAACTTGACTGGCCTGCACAGAGTCCTGACCTGAACAAATTTGGGATGAATTTGAACGGAGACTGAGAGCCAGGCCTTCTCGGCCAATATCTCGACCAATGCGCTTTTGGAAGAATGGTGGAAAATTCCTATAAAATCACTTTGCAAACTTGTGGACAGCCTTCCCAGAGGAGTTGAAGCTTTAATAGCTGCCAAAGGTGGACAGACATCATATTGAACCCTATGGGTTAGGAATGGGATGGCACTTCAAGTTCATCTGTGAGTCAAGGCAGGTGGTCAAATACTTTTGGCAATATAGTGTATCTACATTTATCCCACATGTGTGTGTACAAACCCCGTTTCCATATGAGTTGGGAAATTGTGTTAGATGTAAATATAAACAGAATACAATGATTTGCAAATCATTTTCAACCCATATTCAGTTGAATATGCTACAAAGACAACATATTTGATGTTCAAACTGATAAACATTTTGTTTTTTGCAAATAATCATTAACCTTGGAATTTGATGCCAGCAACAAGTGACAAAGAAGTTGGGAAAGGTGGCAATAAATACTGATAAAGTTGAGGAATTCTCATCAAACACTTATTTGGAACATCCCACAGGTGTGCAGGCTAATTGGGAACAGGTGGGTGCCATGATTGGGTATAAAAGCAGCTTCCGTGAAATGCTCAGTCATTCACAAACAAGGATTGGGAAACGGTCACCACTTTGTGAACAAATGCGAGAGCAAATTGTCAAACAGTTTAAGAACAACATTTCTCAAGGAGCTATTGCAAGAGATTTAGGAATTTCACCATCTACGGTCCGTAATACCATCAAAAGGTTTAGGGAATCTGGAGAAATCCCTGCAAATAAACAATGATATAACGGACCTTCGATCCCTCAGGCGGCACTGCATCAAAAAGCGACATCAGTGTGTAAAGGATATCACCACATGGGTTCAGGAACACTTCAGAAAACCACTGTCAGTAACTACAGTTTGTTGCTACATCTGTAAGTGCAAGTTAAAACTACTATGCAAAGCCAAAGCCATTTATCAACGACACCCAGAAACGCCGCCGGCTTCTCTGGGCCCGAGCTCAGCTAAGATGAACTGATGCAAAGTGGAAAAGTGTTCTGTGGTCTGACAAGTCCACATTTCAAATTGTGTTTTGGAAACGATGAACGTCGTGTCCTACGGATCAAAGAGGAAAAGAACCATCAGGACTGTTCTAGGTGCAAATTTGAAAAGCCAACATCTGTGATGGTATGGTGGTGTATTATTGCCCATGGCATGGGTAACTTACACATCTGTGAAGGCACCATTAATGCTGAAAGGTACATACAGGTTTTGGTGCTACATATGTTGTCATCCAAGCAACGTTATCATGGACGCCCCTGCTTATTTCAGCAAGACAATGCCAAGTCACTTGTTACAACAGCGTGGCTTCATAGTAAAAGAGTGCCGGTACTAGACTAGCCTGCCTGTAGTCCAGACCTGTCTCCCATTGAAAATTTGTGGTGCATAATAATAATAATAATAATAATAACTTAGATTTATATCGCGCTTTTCTAAACAGTCAAAGCGCTCACAGAGAAGTGGGACCCAACATTCATTCACACCTGGTGGTGGTAAGCTACATCAGTAGCCACAGCTGCCCTGGGGCAGACTGACGGAAGCGTGGCTGCCAGTTTGCGCCTACGGCCCCTCCGACCACCACCTGTCATTCATTCATCATTCATTCACCAATGTGAGCGGCACCGGGGGCAAAGTGTGAAGTGTCCTGCCCAAGGACACAACGGCAGCGACTTTTTGGATGTCAATAGGAGGGAAGCGAACCTGCAACCCTCAGGTTTCTGGCCGGCCGCTCTACCCACTACACCTTGCCGCCCCGTATGAAGCATAAAATACCACAACGGAGACACCGGACTGTTGAACAACTTAAGCTGCACATAAAACAAGAATGGGAAAGAATTCCACCTGAAAAGCTTCGAAAATGTGTCTCCTTTAGAGATACGCGGTTTGCGGTCTCATCCGTGGAGTCCGCGGGTAAACCGCGGGTCGGGTGGTTGACATGACGAAAAAATGGGTTTTAATTAGATTCGGGCGGGTGGCGATTGAACCACCCGGAGACATTTGATATACATGGTTCTGGGATCGGTATCCTTTGCCATTCAAAGAGCCATTTAAGACCCGTGTCATAAAGCGAAGAAGACAATAGGAGACGCTTTTATTCTCTTAAATGATTGCCGGCAGTCACCCAGATATTAAATATTAGTGTGTGCTATGAAGCCATTGGCTTTGACGCTTTCTACAACATGTACGATCTGCTTGTCAGTCCAGCATAATGTTGTGTGTGGCTTCCACGGCAACACACACACGACTGCAAGGGATACTGGGTGACACAGAGTACACTAATGGTTGTGATATAAACAATTTTAACACTCTTAGTAATATGCGCCACGCTTTGAAGCCACACCAATTAAGAACGACAAACACATTTCGGGAGAACATCCTCACAGTAACACAACATAAACGCAACACAACAAATACCCATAATCCTTTGTATTCATGATACTTCCTGACTATTTTATACACCCCAAACCCCCACACCCACCCCCGTGCGTCGGTAAGGTGGGCGGGGTTGGGGGCGCGGGGGGTGTAAAATATATTCAGGAGTTGTCATGAATACAAAGGGTTATGGGTATTAGTTGTGTTGCGTTTATGTTGTGTTACTGTGAGGATGTTCTCCCGAAATGTGTTTGTCAATCTTGTATTGTGTGGCTTCATAGCGTGGCGCATATTAGTAAGTGTTAAAGTTGTTTATATCACAACCATCAGTGTACTCTGCATCACCCAGTATGCCTTTCATTCTCATACGTGAGATTACGGAAGCTGCATACAACATGTTGCCGGACCAACAATCGGTTCGTACATGTAGTTGAAGGTGTATAAGGCAATGGCTTCACAGAACGTCCATGTTCTTGTCATCAGGATGAACATTATTGATTAATCGCGACAACATTGGGGTTCCAATTGACTACATTACTCTGTGAAACAGTTTGAAATATCTCTGTGAGTGGTAAAGTTGGCCAACCTCTGATGTAATTCAGTGGGCGGTTGGCGGGCAGGTACGGTCCCGATAAAATGTTGGTTCGGGTGGATGATTATTTTGGTGACGCGGATGATAAAATTGCCTATCCGCGCATCTCTAGTCTCCTTAGTTCCCTAAGTTTTATTGAGTGTTGTTAAAAGAAAAGGTGATGAAACACAGTGGTGAACATGCCCTTTCCCAACTACTTTGGCACGTGTTGCAGCCATGAATTTCTAAGTTAATTATTATTTGCAAATTAAAAATAAAGTTTATGAGTTTCAACATCAAACATCTTGTCTTTGTAGTGCTTTCAATTGAATACTGGTTGAAAAGGTTTGCAAATCATTATATTCCGTTTATATTTACATTTAACACAATTTCCCAACTCATATGGAAACGGGGTTTGTAATTGGATGTGTTGTATTACTATAAGCATGTCTGAGCTGCAAGTTACCACAATACAGAGGCATGAGAACAGCCGAAGAGATCTGGGCCATCTTTGAATTTTTGAAGGCTCCGGTCTAAACCTATCCCAAAAGACCACATTCAAATTGTGATATTCTATATATGGATGCAATATTCACCTGCAAAATTAGTCGTCTGTTGGCTGTGGGCCACAATGTAGAAGGAGTTGGCACATTTCTGCGCAGTATTCCTGCCCTCCCTCCGGTGTGTCTGCCACTGACGGAGGTGTTCAGCCTGCTGTCGCAAAGGTAGGAAATGTGAGAATGGAATGAGCGTGGCTTTGTGGTTTCTAATCCTCAAAGGGGGAGGGGAGGGAAGGGGGGTGCTAGCATTCCAGCAAACGTAGGAGCATTGCTTGCTGCATAATGTTGTGTTGCTTTGTGCTGATATGGTCATATTTGCGGGCTTCAACTGTTTTTGACATTGGAGCAATTCCTTTTCTGTTGCTACGATGCCTTGAGGAAACACCCAGCGTGCTCTTTAATGTCAGATGGGAGTAATAAGAGCTGGGCCCGTCTTTGCTACCCTGTGGATAATTTAATCGAGGAAATCTCATTAAACAGCATCGCTTGAAGCACATGAATCCGGGCACACGCTGAGCCCGACCTTTCATTATGCGGACAATCAGTGGTACTGAAAACTCCTCTAATAAGGTGGCCATTTTGATGTTATTAATATTCTATATGTTATGGTTTGATGCAATTTCCACTCACTATATTTTGCCTTGAGCTTGATCTGCTACAGTGTGTGCGAGTTCACTCCAAAATGTAACACATCACTAGTTGCTCTCATTTTCAAGTCATAATATTTACAATACTACCTCAATTTACAAGCACATTGTGTTCCCCTTGTCTCAAATCAGCAAGGCCCATTTAAATGAATTGAAATTAAATTAATCAGTGCTTAGCCCTCCTGCAACACCACCATTTTAACATGTAATGTTAAAATATTTCAAGAAATAGTGCTTGAAAAAAACCATACATATAAATAATGTTTGAACATTAAACAATATTCTGAAGGGTTTATACTACAAACCCCGTTTCCATATGAGTTGGGAAATTGTGTTAGATGTAAATATAAACGGAATATCCATCCATCCATCCATTTTCTACCGCTTATTCCCTTTCGGGGTCGCGGGGGGCGCTGGCGCCTATCTCAGCTACAATCGGGCGGAAGGCAGGGTACACCCTGGACAAGTCGCCACCTCATCGCAGGGCCAACACAGATAGACAGACAACATTCACACTCACATTCACACACTAGGGCCAATTTAGTGTTGCCAATCAACCTATCCCCAGGTGCATGTCTTTGGAGGTGGGAGGAAGCCGGAGTACCCGGAGGGAACCCACGCATTCACGGGGAGGACATGCAAACTCCACACAGAAAGATCCCGAGCCTGGATTTGAACCCAGGACTGCAGGAACTTCGTATTGTGAGGCAGACGCACAAACCCCTCTCCCACCGTGAATACAATGATTTGCAAATCCTTTTCAACCCATATTCAGTTGAATGCACTACAAAGACAAGATATTTGATGTTCAAACTCATAAACTTTATTTTTTTTTTGCAATTAATAATTAACTTGGAATTTCATGGCTGCAACACATGCCAAAGTAGTTGGGAAAGGGCATGTTCACCACTGTGTGACATCACCATTTCTCTTAACAACACTAAATAAACGTTAGGGAACTGAGGAAACAAATGGTCAAAGCTTTGAAAGTGGAATTATTTCCCATTCTTGTTTTATGTAGAGCTTCAGTCGTTCAACAGTCCGGGGTCTCCGCTGTCATTTTTTGCGCTTCATAATGCGCCACACATTTTCAATGGGAGACAGGTCTGGAAAATATACGCAGTCTTTTACTACGAAACCACGCTGTTGTAACAAGTGGCTTGGCATTGTCTTGCTGAAATAAGCAGGGGCCTCCATGATAAACGTTGCTTGGATGACAGCAAATGTTGCTCCAAAACCTGTATGGACCATTCAGCATTAATGGTGCCTTAACAGATGTGTAACTTGCACTTACAGATGTAGCAACCAACTGTAGTTAGTGACAGTGGTTTTCTGAAGTGTTCCTGAGCCCATTTGGTGATATCCTTTACACACCAATGTCTGTTTTTGATGCAGTACTGCCTAAGTGATCAATGGTCCGTAATATCATCGCTTACGTGCAGTGATTTCTCCATAGTCTCTTAACCTTTTGATAATTTTTTGGACCGTAGATGGTAAAATACCTAAATTCGTTGCAGCGGCTCATTGAGAAATGTTGTTCTAAAACTGTTTGACAATTTGCTTACAAAGTGGTGACCCTCGGCCCATCCTTGTTTGTGAATGACTGAGCATTTCATGAAAGTTGCTTGTATACCCAATCATGGCACCCACCTGTTCCCATTTAGCCTGCACACCAGTGGGGAGTTCCAAATAAGTGTTTGATGAGAATTCATCAACTTTATCAGTACTTATTGCCACCTTTCCCAACTTCTTTGTAACGTGTTGCTGGCATCAAATTCTAAAGTTAATGATTATTTGCAAAAAGTTTGAACATCAAATATCTTGTCTTTGTAGAAGATTCAACTGAATATGGGTTGCAAATGATTTGCAAATCATTGTATTCCGTTTACATTTACATCTAACACCATTTCCCAACTCATATGGAAACAGGGTTTGTATAATACGCTGCTTCTCCGTCCACTGTTGCCAATTCCGCTTATTACCCCTCTTATTATAAGCCACGGAGTTCTCTCTTGTAACATAGGGAAACACTATCTTGGTCATGTAAAAATAGGAATAAGGAAATCATTGTTAATGTTCCACACGTACATATTTGAGTGACGGACCGGAGAAGTAGGCGGATGTACAGTATGTCTGTGGACCAAAAGGTAACGCTTGTCAAGACAAGACTAGACGGAACAAATTTAAACCCGTCAAACACAGCATCTGCAGCTTCTCAATATTTTGCTTGGGATGTGGCAGTTGTGGCCGCAATGGATAAAATGGCAGATTGCAGCTACGGCAGGGCTGACTTGCTGATTAGGCTACTAGCAGGTAGGACATATGTGTAATGGTTTGCTTCTCTAATTCGGTCTTCTACTTCTCCTCCATCACACTAACGTTCTTAGTTCTAGTGGTTGGAGGGAGTGTGTGCTGTGTCGATCTCTGTGCAGCGCTTACTTACACATCAACTGTCTCGTCAAAACTGGTGTGTGAGGGGGCGTGGCCTGCGGACCTGCAGCAAGGCGGGGTGTGCCGGGTCCGGCTCCGAGCTCGGCGACAGGTGCGTAGATGGACAACCTGGGCGCGTTTGTCTGATCACCTGTCACTCTGTAAAAGGGCAGCAGCCGGGGAGGGGAGTCATCCGGACATGTCCGTGTTTCTCCTTCTTCTAAATGTACAGACGCTTGTGGAAATCTAACCTGAATACCTTAAGTGACGGAAACGCGCGATTGCAGCTATTTCGGATACAACACATCTTAGACCAGGGGTGTCAAACTCAAATACAGAGTGGGCCAAAATTTAAAACTAAACAAAGCCGCGGGCCAAGGTTGAACAAATTAACCTTTTAATAGGGACCCAAACAAGTTTCGTATTGAATATTAAACAAGCAAGGCTTATATAACTTTATAGTGACATGCAATATCCAGTTTCAAATAATAATAATAATTTAAAAAAATATCAATGGTATATCAATTACAATTTAAATACAAATTGAATGCCTCTTTTGTATTTGCAGCCTTCTGAGGTAAATATCAAAATAACCTTTTTCCACAGGCTAATAATACATTTGAAAATAAAATAACAATAAAGAATTAAACAATCTGAAGAGTTAGTGCTGCAAGGGTTCCTGGGTATTTGCTCTGTTGTGTATGTGTTGTGTTACGGTGCGAATGTTCTCTCGAAATGTGTTTGTCATTCTTGTTTGGTGTGGGTTCACAGTTTGGCGCATAATTGTAACAGTGTTAATGTTGTTTATACGGCCACCCTCAGTGTGACCTGTATGGCTGTTGACCAAGTATGCGTGGCATTCACTTGTGTCTGTACAAGCCGCATTTTTGATTGATTGATACTTTTATTAGTAGATTGCACAGTTCAGTACATATTCCGGACAATTGACCACTAAATGGTAACACCCGAATAAGTTTTTCAACTTGTTTATGTCGGGGTCCACGTTAATCAGTTCATGGTAAATTCATGCATGTATCATGTGACTCGATCGGCACGCCCCCAATATTATTGTCCGGGTGGAAATTGGGAGAATGGTTGCCCCGGGATATTTTCGGGCGGGGCACTGAACTTCGGGAGTCTCCCAGGGAATTCGGGAGGGTTGGCAAGTAGGAGTGTCAGCGGTGCCGCAGTAAAATACCGGCGGCCCAACTCTAATGTTAATTTGATATTGCCTCGAGGGCCAATTGAAATAACACGGCGAGCCAAATTTGGCCCGCGGGCCAGAGTTTGACACCCATGTCTTAGACGGTGTGGAGGAGGGCGTGGTCGGCGCGCCTCCTGTAGGAATGGGGTGTGTATGACCCGGCCTCAAAGCCAGCTGCAGACTGACCATTGCAGACATTTTCTTCGTCGCTCACGCCAACGAGATAAATTATATTATTTGATATTTTACGGTAATGTGTTTATAATTTCACACATAAGTCGCTCCGGGGTATACGTTGCACCCACGGCCAAACTCATGAAAAAAACGTTGACGACTTATAGTTAGAAAAAAACGGTATAATGATAAATAAATGGGTTGTACTTGTATAGCGCTTTTCTACCTTCAAGGTACTCAAAGCGCTTTGACACTACTTCCACATTTACCCATTCACACACACATTCACACACTGATGGAGGGAGCTGCCATGCAAGGCGCCAACTAGCACCCATCAGGAGCAAGGGTGAAGTGTCTTGCTCAGGACACAACGGACGTGACGAGGTTGGTACTAGGTGGGATTTGAACCAGGGCCCCTCGGGTTGCGCACGGCCACTCTCCCACTGCGCCACGCCGTCCCAATGTATGTGTGGTATAAGACGAGTAAAACATCAACACAGTATTTGTTTTAAAATGTTCTGTACTTTTTGAGGTTAAGGTTACAAGGAACACTTAAAGGCCTACTGAAACCCACTACTACCCACCACGCAGTCTGATAGTTTATATATCAATGATGAAATATTAACATTGCAACACATGCCAATACGGCCTTTTTAGTTTACTAAATTGCAATTTTAAATTTCCCGGGACTTTTTTCTTGAAAACGTCTCGTAATGATGATGTGTACGCGTGACGTCACGGGCTGTTATGAATATGAGCGCTGCACACACACACACAGCTAAAAGTCGTCTGCTTTAACTGCATAATTACACAGTATTTTGGACATCTGTGTTGCTGAATATTTTGCAATTTGTTCAATTATTATTGGAGAAGTCAAAGTAGAAATTTGGGAAGCTTTAGCCTTTAGCCACACAAACACACGGTGATTCCTTGTTTAAAATTCACGGAGGTGAAACTTTACTATGGATCACAGCGGACATGGATCCCGACTACATGTCAACCAGCAGGTTTCGGTGAGAAAATTGTGGTTAAAAAGTCGCCACTTACCGGAGATCAGCTGAGCTTGTGCCGTCCATACAGCTGCCGTCGACTTCCCCGAGACACTGCGTGTCAACACCCGGCCGTAGACGTACACCTCCGACTATCAGGTACTGTTAAACTCACTAAAACACTAGCAACACAATAGAAAGATAAGGGATTCCCCAGAATTATCCTAGTAAATGTTTCTAAAAACATATGAATCTGTCTCAATGCTACGCGATTGCAATCGCGTTTTTTTTTTTAAACTTTTTTTTTTTTTTTTCTAGTCCGTCGCTATCAATATCCTCAAACACGAGTCTTTCATCCTCGCTCAAATTAATGGGGAAATTGTCGTTTTCTTGTTTTTGTTGGAGGCTCCCATTAAAATCAATGTGAATATATGAGGAGCCCTCAACATGTGACGTCATCGTCTGCAACTTCCGGTAGAGGCAAGGCTTTTCTCCAGTTGCGAACTTTATCGTGGATGTTCTCTACTAAATCCTTTCAGCAAAAATATGGCAATATCGCAAAATGATCAAGTATGACACATAGAATGGACCTGCTATCCCCGTTTAAAGGGGAACATTACCACCAGACCTATGTAAGCGTCAATATATACCTTGATGTTGCAGAAAAAAGACCATGTATTTTTTTAACCGATTTCCGAACTCTAAATGGATGAATTTTGGCAAATTAAACGCCGGTCTTGTAGCGATGACGTCAGAACGTGACGTCACCGAGGTAATACAGCCGCCATTTTCATTTTCACATTACAAACACCGGGTCTCAGCTCTGTTATTTTCCATTTTTTCGACTATTTTTTGGAACCTTGGAGACATCATGCCTCGTCGGTGTGTTGTCGGAGGGTGTAACAACACTAACAGGGAGGGATTCAAGTTGCACCACTGGCAAGAAATCT